>NC_028648.1:531734-634348 GCF_001406875.1 Solanum pennellii
CCCCCCGCAAACACATACACACACACACAACAGAGACCTCCTCTTCGCTCCATGCGAGATCTGTTTGTATGATACCAGTTTGTTTTGCTGCCAGCTTGTTTTATGGTTTTCTTTTGTCTATTTAAGGTGATTACAGTTGTTTGTTGGCTTTGAGTCTAGAGTAAGGAACATACTGTCAGCTCTGCCATTCGTAAAGATTTTAGAATTAGATGGCTTTTGTAAGACCAAGTCATTCCAAATCAAAACATTGAGAATGCTCTGAATAGTTTTTTGTTTTTAGTTATTCCTTCTTAGTATGGGTTGACATAACGTTTGATTATAGGCTGTTGGACAATGTCTTGTTCATGTACTCATATAATCTCAAATAATATGAGCAAGGGAGTCCATATGTCTGTGAGGTCTAGAGCACGAGAGTGTTGCTCTATCTTACTTTTGTGCTCCTTTAGGTGAAGGGTTAATGAATGTTTTCTCAAGGGATCTCCATGTTTCATTGCTTGTCACTTCCTTTGTTCACTTCTTGTCTCCCCAGAGCATTATTGCTTATCACTTCCTTGGTTTGCTTCTAGTTTTCCCAGAAATAAAGCCAGTGTTACTATGGTACTCCCTTAGACTGAAATGAATTTCAATATCTTGTGGTGGTAACAGACATTAACATCCCCCACCCAACAGAAAAATGAAGGGGGTAATGCCAACTGCCAAGAAAAAGCCATTGATGTACGAGTTTGTGATTGTTTGGTTGGACTAAAGAAAAAAGTTATATCTTGCTTTTATAAGCTTTAGCTTAAATGTCATCAGTCTTCAACTAATTCAGCTATAGTATTGTAATTACCAATGATTTGAAAGTCCTATGTAGTGCTTGGAACAAATGTTTCATTTGTCTAATCAAGCAGACTAGTAGTAACGTCATTCTTCCTGTCTTGTAAAAAATTAAAATGTAGCGTGAGTGTTTGAACCGACATGTTGGCTTTGACACTTGATAATCTTGAAAGTAATTTACTTATATCACCTAATAAATCTGAAGAATCTTCCCCTCTCTCTATGCAGGTTTATGTCATCAATGTTACTAAAAGTTGCCCGTGAACACAGCTCTGTTGTCGCAGTTGTTGGCAAGGGTCACCTTCCAGGAATCAAGAAGAACTGGGAGCAACCTATTGAGGTAATAGACATGTCTTCTTGTTGACAATTTCAATAAGACTTGGATATCCTCTGTTGTGCATCACGAAACATATGAAAACAGAGCTTTGATTAATTCTTCGTGTTCACATAGTGTATGACACAATTTGAGCTTCTTACCCATAAAATTACTGAGAGCCTATTGTGTACTTATCTGCTGCCACAGGTTAAGGAACTACTATCAATACCGTCACCCAAACCTCTCATAACTGTTTCGAAGATTGTGACAACCCTTGGAGTTGCTGTTGCAGGAGTCGCGATAATATCTGGCATTTACGTTTCAAGCAAGAAATAATCATCAGAGGTTTTAAATCCAACTGTCGGTAGGGCGTTGAATATGAACATCATCAAGGCTTTCTCTTGTGACTTTCAATATTTGAGAGCCATGAACTGTTACTACTTCTCTTGTGCATTTTCAGCATTTGAGTCAGTACACAGAGAATAGGAATTTGTCATTTTGCAATTTTTTCTGAATATCTGAACTCTAAACAGTTGGTCGCGGCACGAATAATTGGTTAAATATGGCAGAATGTTGATAACATGACAACATCAAGTGAAAAGAATTTATACAAAAATTTGTGTTCCTTCATTTGTCCTCTAGAAAACGTACACAATGAACTTCATGTTCAACAAATTCTGAGCCCACAGGGCTGAGCTAGCAGAGTTAACGGAATGAGTCAATAGGTTAACGAAGGGTAATTTATTACACTAATTCAGCTATTGTACTCTCTCTGTCTTGTTCACTTTAAAAATGACACACATATTAAGATAGCAATAATTAGTATAGTGAAGTTATAATTTTATCCTTATTAATTATGGTTTTAAAAATGATAGAATTAAAACTTGAAAATTTTCAAGAAGTTTAAATAAGGGTATAATAGAATTTTTTTTTCTTGATTTGTCAAAATGGATAAGTAAATATGAACAACTAAAAAAAGTAAATATGGACAAGGGAGTATTTTATTTCTTCTGTTTGAACCATTTGCCATTTGGAAAACTAGTTCGGTTAATTGTGCTTTAGGCAAATGATAATCTTCACATAAATGACATTTTACTATAATTCAATAGCAATTAATCAGAAATGAGATTTTTTAGCAGAAAAGGGCACCTAGAGGTTATATCAAAAGGATATCTTTTATTAGTTACAAGCTTAAGGAAATAAATTTGCAGCATATACAATAAAGATTTCCCACGATAATAAAAAGAAGAGAAAAAAAAAATTATTCACAACAGTGATACAATCCCCATCACAACAATGCCAAAAATTATTAAAATTTTGCAACAAAAAATATGACCAAATCAAAGTTCCTCTTAGTTTCTGAAAGCACAATGTTTTCGAATTTCCCCTGCATTCCCAGTAAGAACTCCAATTTGTCCCATTTTCACCATCGATTCGCCAAAATCCTTGAAGAAAGTTGATCCATGTTGATTTAATTGTGTTAACACATAATGTTTTGTTTGATCATTGCTAAGAAGAGCTGCATCAGACGCGAATAATCCTCTTCTTTTGGCAACCATAGTGTAATAATCAGTGTCGAAACTCTTGAAACTTCCAGGATCCATTTCAACAATTGTAGTCACATCTCCAGGTTTACATTTGATCTTCAAACGATTAATGTAGTTTTGATCCATGTTTGGATCTATATCACCTTTGCCAGTGAAATTATACAAACGACTCGAAAAGGAAAAACAATGTGACATCCCAATTGTGTGTCCTCCTATGAAAAAAAAGAGTAAGATTATCGTCCAAGAATAGTCAGTTGAACAAACACGTATGTGAAAAAAAATGAAATTTACCTGATAGAACAACAAGGTCTTTAATATTTAGTCCCAATGCACCAAATGTAGTTTTGAGAGTAGTGAAGTTATCAAAAGGAGTTGGTAGGTTTTTTGAGGCCTCTGAGAGAATTGAGACTCTTCCATCTCTTCTACCTAATGGGACTGACCATGTTGGTCCATTTATCTGTATTACAAATTAAATATGACATTTCATTTTGATCGGATTAAAAAATATATATATAACATATAAACTGAGGCAGATAGATAGAGTAATTAGTTACCAGTGAAACAGCGTCACGAACAGCTAAGGCTAAAATATCAGAGCAAGATACAATGCCAGGACACTCTTTTTCTAAAGCAGATTTAGCAGCATCTATCACTTGAAATCCTCTTAGGCTTTGATTTGGAATTGCATCTTTCTCTGCTTTATTTCCTTTTGTTGAATTTAGTAGCACTGAACCATCACATCCCTATACAAAAAATGTAAAAAATAAAATAAATATATTGACGGCATATGTACTTCATATGTCTCAATTTACGTGACATTTTTAGTTTATAAAGAGTCAATCTGACTAATCTTCGAGACTAGTGTATTAAATGGTGATGCTTACCCTAACAAAACAATCATGAAAGTGCATTCTCAACAAAGGGGCAGCCAAAGTAGGAGCAATAGATATGTAGTGTTTTGTTGTTTCTTTAACAATTGCTTCCACATTTGGACATGTTTTCTTGTAGAATCCTACTTCCACACCTTCACAATTATTAGTAATCAAAAAGAGTTGAAGAATGAGAAATGAAAGAAATGTTAATGTTGCCATTATATTAATTTTTGTGGAGAAAATTAAATTCTTGAAGTGTTTGATGATTGGAACATACAAATGCATGCTCTTTAAATAGGAAAACAATTATGATATCAATCCTTTGATTTATTAAAATGATAGAGTTGGTAATGTAGAGTTGATTTTAAATATTTAGTAGTTAACACTTAACACCTTCTAAGCTAAGAACTTTTTTTTAATGTTAGTTCTTTTTGCTAATATTTAATGTAGTATTTTGATGGTGAAAATATTAGTTTAGGAGATTTATGAATTTTCTAAATCAACGGAAGTGAATTTATAATAATTATTATAAATTTTATTTTTTTTTACTGTCTAGATATCCTTTAGAAAATGCATTAGGGACTAACAGGCTAATTAATTAGCTCAATAAGTATTTTTTTAAGCATATAGAAAATGGATTCACCAGAAAAGAAATAATAAGAAAACAAAAAAAAGGAAAAAGACAACTAAGAGCTTTAATTAATAAATAATCATGCTAGTATTATGTGGTTGATTTGTTAATTAAATTGTCCTAACAGAAGATTTGGTAAATTGGTCTAGCTAGTAAGGAGGTAATTTATTATGTTTAAGTTATATATACTCGTTAGATTTTGGTGTCTTCGATTATTTCGATGCATAGGATCGATTAAGGTTGAGGAAGTTTTTTTTTTTAAAAAAAATCACATAAACAATGTAGTTATTTGAATATTTACGATGATTTTGGATAATTTTATATATTACACAATTTATCGATCATATATGCTCTTTGATAAAATATTTCTCCCATTTTTATTTATACTCTTCAACTGCGATTTCGCACTTCAAAACTTGACAGACTCCCTCAGTTTTGTTTTGTTTTAAAAAAAAGGTCTTTATTGATATTTTAAGATTTTATTTTATAATTTTCACGTATTTGTGCGCGAATATAGAAAACAACTATACATTAGTTTACGTACATACCAACTATCAACTCTATCCATGATTCCATATAACTTAATATACCTAAACTACTTACTCTTTTATTTCATAATATTTAATTTGTATTTCAATGTATTGTTGACTTAATCTATTATTAGTTTAGTCATAATCTTATCATTCCAGCTTTTTAACTCATGCGAGTTGTATTTCCTTATGACTACTATAATAGTACGCGTACAATTCATATACAACATAATCTATCGATGCATGCATGATTCTGACACGCTCAAAACTAGCTCGAATACCATTTCGAAACATTAAGATTTTAAATTTTACTATAATAAGCTCGAGTGAGAAGGATTTTTCGAAATCATATAAGAAAAGTACAACTCATATATTTAATCGATGTGAGATTCTAATGTAATGAAAATTTGGAATATTATAAATATCTAACCATATCCTGATTAAGTATTGAAGAGTGTATAAAAGCAATGATATACAGGTATATGATTAGTATATCTTAGTTTGCAGGAGAAAAATAAGGGAGTGGGTTGTAGATTCCCCTAATGCATTTGACATCAATTAACTTAGAGAAAAAAAAAATCAGCAATAGTTATACCAAATTGATTTTCAATTTAATATTAGTAAGTTTTATTTGGTATACGCAATCGCAAAGTAATAAAATGATATACAAAGTAAAATTGATTTTCAATTTAATATTAGTAAGTTCCATTTGGTATACGCGATCGCAAAGTAATAAAATGATATACAAAGTATCACTACATGAGTAAACATGGTTAAAGACAGTACTTTAATTTACTATACCAAATCAAACAATGGATTAAAAATAAAGACAACGTACCATAACTAATCAAATATAACTAATTTCAACATTACTAATCGATATTCCTCTTAATCTTATTCTTATATTGTTAACAAAAACATTAAAAATTGCTTAGTTAAGAAGGTGCTAACTACTAAATAATAAAATCAACTTTCAATTATATATCATATCTACCCTTCAAGCAAATCAAAAAATTGATATGCATCACCATCTACTTAATTCCTATTTAAAGGCCATGAATTTATGTTCTCAAATCATCCCTTTCAAGCAAATAACAACATAAACATTTAGTTGAGAAAAAAGAAATTAAAAATTAATGGCAACATTAAAATTTCTTTCATTTCTCATTCTTCAACTCTTTTTGATTACTAATAATTGTGAAGGTGTGGAAGTAGGATTCTACAAGAAAACATGTCCAAATGTGGAAGCAATTGTCAAAGAAACAACAAAACACTACATTTCTATTGCTCCTACTTTGGCTGCCCCTTTGTTAAGAATGCACTTTCATGATTGTTTTGTTAGGGTAAGCACCACCATTTAATACACTAGTCTCGAAGATTAGTCAGATTGACTCTTTATAAACCAAAAATGTCACGTAAATTGAAACATATGAAGTACATACACCGTCAATATATTTATTTTATTTTTTACATTTTTTGTATAGGGATGTGATGGTTCAGTGCTACTAAATTCAACAAAAGGAAATAAAGCAGAGAAAGATGCAATTCCAAATCAAAGTCTAAGAGGATTTCAAGTGATAGATGCTGCTAAATCTGCTTTAGAAAAAGAGTGTCCTGGCATTGTATCTTGCTCTGATATTTTAGCCTTAGCTGCTCGTGACGCTGTTTCACTGGTAACTAATTACTCTATCTATCTGTCTCAATTTATGTGTTATATATATATTTTTTAATCCGATCAAAATGAAATGTCATATTTAATTGTAATACAGATAAATGGACCAACATGGTCAGTCCCATTAGGTAGAAGAGATGGAAGAGTCTCAATTCTCTCAGAGGCCTCAAAAAACCTACCAACTCCTTTTGATAACTTCACTACTCTCAAAACTACATTTGGTGCATTGGGACTAAATGTTAAAGACCTTGTTGTTCTATCAGGTAAATTTCATTTTTTTTCACATACTTGTTTGTTCAACTGACTATCCTTGGACGATAATCTTACTCTTTTTTTTCATAGGAGGACACACAATTGGGATGTCACATTGTTTTTCCTTTTCGAGTCGTTTGTATAATTTCACTGGCAAAGGTGATATGGATCCAAACATGGATCAAAACTACATTAATCGTTTGAAGATCAAATGTAAACCTGGAGATGTGACTACAATTGTTGAAATGGATCCTGGAAGTTTCAAGAGTTTCGACACTGATTATTACACTATGGTTGCCAAAAGAAGAGGATTATTCGCGTCTGATGCAGCTCTTCTTACCAATGATCAAACAAAACAATATGTGTTATCACAATTAAATCAACATGGATCAACTTTCTTCAAGGATTTTGGCGAATCGATGGTGAAAATGGGACAAATTCGAGTTCTTACTGGGAATGCAGGGGAAATTCGAAAACATTGTGCTTTCAGAAACTAAGAGGAACTTTGATTTTAGTCATTTTTCGTATTGTTTATGTTCAATTGAATAATCTTTTTTCCATGTCCTGATTGTGTAGTGTAAATTGTATGTTTTTATTTGATTCATAAGCATGTAACAAAATAAAAAATATTGTTTTGGTTTTACTAGCATGCATTCTCATTTTGTTCTTATTTTTAATATATCAAACTCTGTTTTTCTTTTAATTTCAAAAAAGGTTGAAAAGAGCGCGCAGCTAGCATGAGATAAATTCATAAATAACCACTTTTTAGTCGTGTTTGTGATCGTTCTATTGATTTGCTAGGTAGCTCGATTTTGTAAAAAAATACCTACGATAAACTCGTCAAGATCAAGGAATCTTGATATCTTCTGTTTAAATAAAGTACAATATGACATTTTGACCATTCATGCTAGTAGAATTAAACTTAACAAACTAGTAAATTACAACAAAGGTACATTTACCACCACAAAGATACATTCTTGGTGAATTGATTAGGAAAAGAAAACGATACAAAAAATGACGATAGAGAAATAACTTCACAAAATTATTCCTTTTAGTTTATAAAAGCACATTTTTTTCTAATTTCGCCCGATTTATCAGTAAGGACTCCAATATTTCCCATGTTCACCATTGACACCCCAAAATCCTCAAAAAAAGTTGATCCCCTCGAACTTAATTGTGCCAAAACATAATCTTTTGTTTGTTTATTTGTGAGAAGTGTTGCATCAGATACAAAAAGGCCTCTTCTTTTGCTAACCAAATTGTAATAATCAGTGTCAAATGTTTTGAAACTTCCAGGGTCCATTTCAACTGTGGTAGTTACATCATTGGGCTTGCATTTAGTCTTCAATTGGGCTATATATTTTTGGTCCATGTTTGGGTCCATATCACCTTTACCAGTAAAATTATACATACGGCTACCAAACGAAAAGCAATGTGATACTCCAAGCGTGTGTCCACCTTTATACATGAAAAATAAGTTAGGATGAAAAAATTAACTAAAAAATATAGGGTTAGTAGAATGTTCAATCTCTTAGTTATAAGCAAATTCTAGTTTCAATCTTTGTGAGACTAGACTATGCATCTATAACCTTTCATTTATTGGAAGTGTGGTGTAACTGTTCAAATTTAACATAGCAAACTACCTTATAAAACATGCATTTATACTATATACTTTCAAATAGTTACGTATCTTATTACTAATGAAGAGTTTTTTCAATCATATATTGAGGAAGATACACCTAAGTACATATATTTTTGATATCAGATACACTAAAATATAGAGAGAGGCGAGTGAAATAGTAATGTATCCCGAATACATGTATATGTATGTAACTGTTGTTATTCGCATATATCTGCGATAGATAGGAGAGTAGAGAGCGAGATGAGAGGGAGGCGAGGGAGGTGAGAGAGATTTGTTGTGTATTCAGATACACGTGAATCCACTTGGATAGTGTATCTAGAACAAATTACACCTAACTTTGACTCATGTATCCCGAATATATGTATCTAAATACACCAAAATCTGATAAGATTAGTAATATTGCAAACTAAAGTATATCTAATTAATTAACTAATTAGCTCTGAAACTAATACGATTTTTGCAAGTTTCCCTTTATCATAATGAAATTATAATTTTTACCTGATAAAACAACTAGGTCTTTTACACTTAGACCTAATGAACCAAATCTTGTTTTTAGAGTAGTGAAATTATCAAAAGGAGTTGGTAAATTTGTTGTGGCTTCTGAAAGAATCGAAACTCTCCCATCTCTTCTTCCCAATGGTACTTGCCATGTTGGTCCATTAATCTGCCCCAAAAAAAACATAATTAACATGTTCAAAGAAAAATTAATCATGCAGAAACTTTATTTGATAACTCTTTAATTTGGACTTTTCACACGATAAGTATAAATTTACGAAATTAAAGAGCATTTTATATTTTACATATTTTTCATTTAAAATCACAAGATTTAATAGTCATTTATATTTTCTTAAATGTTATGTCAAGTTAAAATCAGATAACTAAACTAAAACGAAGAAAATAATTATTTACCAGTGAAACAGCATCACGAGCTACTAAGGCTAAAATATCAGCACAAGATACAACGCCAGGGCACTGTTTTTCTAAAGCAGATTTAGCAGCATCAATCACTTGGAATCCTCTTAGACTTAGGTTTGCAATTGCATCTTTCTCAGCTTGATTACTTTTAGTAGAATTAAGTAACACTGAACCATCACATCCCTGCCACAAAAAATAAAAATTAAGATAAACCCTTGGGCTTCTAGAAAATATAGAGAACTTTAAAAACTGGTACGAAATATAGAGCTGAATTCAACTTGTTTATAATTGGAATATGATTATTGTTGCTTTTTTATACTTACTTGAGTAATATGTTATAACATGTTAAATATATGACATTATCACAATATATTAAATTCAAAACCATATAGTATAGTAAATATTTTTGCTTACCCTAACAAAACAATCATGAAAATGCATTCTCAACAGAGGAGCAGCCAAAGTAGGAGCAATAGAAACATAGTCAACAACAGCCTTTTTCACAATTTTTTCAACATTTGGACATGTTTTCTTGTAGAACCCTACTTCAAGGCCTTGTGAATTAACAAATCCCAATACAATTGCAAAATAAATTATGAAAATAGAAAAAAAATTTAGAGTTGCCATTTTTAAAAAAAAAGGAAAAAAGATGAAGAAATCAATCAAGCTTTCTTAATTTGCTTGTCTAAAGTGATGATTAATTAGGGGCACAAATGTATGCTATTTAAATTGGAAAGATATTTGGTGACATGTCACTTCTTTGGTTATGTAAGCTGGTATTAATTTTAAGGTTCGTATTTGGTAGAAAATATTTTCCTAGAAAATAAGTGAGTTTCTTACTGGTATAACCTAACATAACACTATGTGTTGGAGAGTAGGGGTTCAAGGGTGACGACAGTAGGGGCGGAGCCAGCCTTCTGTCAGGGGTTCATCTGAACCCCCTTTATTGGAAAATATTATTATGTATATATGATTACAATTATTTTTTATGTGTATATAATAAATGTCGAACCCCTTTCGATTAGTTCATGTGTTTAGTTCTTCAAATATTGAATTTCCTTATTAAAATCCTAACTCCGTCACTGAACAACAGGTAGGATCGTCACACTATAACAAACTAAGGATTTTGCATCAATTATTTAACGACAGTTATGTAATTATCGCTTTATATATTATATCCAACGATAACATAACATGGGTATTTATAGCAAACATTAGATCTATATATATAAATGTTGTTAAAAGCCTTAGTGACTCGAGGATGTAATAACTGCATCAACTCAATTACCGCTAATACTTTTATAAAAATTATTTGTCAATAAATATCTTTTAGTGCGACAAAGGTATGGGGGTTGAGGTCGTTAAATGTATGGAGAGAGATAGTAAACTCAGAACAATATATATTAACTAATCAAACATGAAAAATTAGAAAATATTTTTTAATTCATACCAAGCGCACCCTAAATTAAAATTGATTTTAATATTTGGCAGTTAGCACCACCCATGCAAAGAAATTTTTAATGTAACTTTTTTTAATACATGCAAATGGACTGCCAAACAACCCTCAATAAAAACATAAGAGGACTAAGCTTTCTATGAAATAGATGTGGTTATTTTTTTAATCAATTTGATGTTGATAAGAGGCATAGTTAAAATTTTAATTTGTTATCAAATAAAATTAGCAAATGATTTTGTTGTTCAGTTATAAAATTTGTTTGTCACTAATATTTATTTTTAGTAATGTATGCTAATGTTGTGAAGTTGATATGTTTTGGTCACTCTTGAAATGAAAAAAGATTAATCGTATTAATAAGTTGACAGGTTATTGACTTAGCCACATGTTACTTAAGCTAAAATGAGCTAGATCAAGATCAAGATGGACTAAAATATAAAGATCGTAACTCAGTTCATTTGATTTTTATAAGCTTAATTTTTTTTTATTATTACGACTAAACAATAACATATCAAACATAAAAAGCTATATTTAAAAATATTTTGATAAAAAATTTATTGAGTGAATTAAAGAAATTAAAATGAAGTGAGTTAATAAATAAAGATAACGACATGTTTCTATAGATTAATTTGTATCACTTTTATATGTGTGTCGGCACTAGAAAAATAAAATTCTTTTTTTCAAGTCCTTTTCTTCTGAATAGTTACAAAATATATATTATTTTGTTGAATTTGGTAGTAATATATATATAAATTAAAAAGAGTCCATTTTATATGTATATATAATTTGTATTGATCGACTCACAAAACCAACTTGCTGTTGGACTCTCATATCACTATTAATTAATTCAGATATGGAAAAACAAATTAAACATGTTAGAGTATTTAGAAAGTAGTTTGGAAAAATAATGTATACATTAGTTCTGTATATTTATATTTTATTTGGTTTGCTTTTTATATGCATAATTAATATAAATATTAGTTATATATTTTATTGTAAATTAAGGTCTTTATTATTAATATCATGAATTTTTAAGTATTAGTTATGCATTAATTAAAAATCCAATTATCGCTAAAAATTTTTTTACTTCTTTTTCATCATTATTATGAAGGATATTTGGTAAATAAATATTTTTATATTTTATTTGGTTTACTTTTTATATGCATAACTAATATAAATATTAGTGTTATACTCTATTATAAATTAAGGTATGTATTATTAATATCACGGATTTTTAGGAATTAGTTAAAGATCCAATAATTATCGCCAATTTTTTTTTTTTACGTATTTTTCATCATAATTGTGAAGGATATTTGGTAAATAAATATTTTTGTACAATGCATGCAATTGTAATACACCAAATTAAGTAATGCATAAGAAATGATCTATGTATAATTAATGTAAGAATAACTAATACAAACATTAATAAATAATAATACACTCTATTTAGCATTTTTTTATACACTTTACCAAACGATTCTGACTTCATTTGTTTGAGGTTTCAATAAATTTATCTCATTAGAATTTATAAGGTAATATCTAACTCCCCTTTGTTTGTACTTATTCATATCATATTGATGATTTTATTTTATTGATAATGAGCATTAAACAAAGATGTTTTATTTATTGATATAAATATGTCCCAAAAAAATGCAATCACAAAATACTTTCGTTGTTAAGATTGTGAGTATAATTTCGTTTGTTTTAAAAAAAATTCTCATTGAATTTTTTTGGTGATGCGAGAAATGTTAGTATCATATTTTTCGAATGTAGAATGATCCAGACCTCCTTGCGATGCCGAGTAGGTTTTGAGAGAAACAATATAACTTGACTTGTATTCAATTTGGGCTCAACTGTGAGCAACTAAACCTTTGGGCCTGACTTCTACATAAAGTCCAGTCTATTTAGATGTTTTTCAAGTTAGCCAATTTCGAAAAATTTAACAAATAGCCATTTTTTGAATCGTTAATTAGGAGTGAGCATTTGATTTTTTGGCTTGATATTTAACTATTCGATTTTAATTTTTTGTAATGACACCCGGTCCTCCACACAATTATTGATACAAAATTAGAGAGCTTCGGTAAAAGTTGAAAATCCTGATAAATTTTAATTTCTTGCGATTGTATCATATCTCTCGTAAAGTTAGAATCAGGATTTTCATTAACATTTGGCTATTTCTGTTCAAAATATACTAGTAACATTTGTTAACAAAATATGACATGACATTATATTTAGTCAAAATATATTTTTTTCTTTTAATTTCTCAATCCACATGGCAATAAAATCCGACCCAACCCGAGCCATACCCCCATATTAACCCTATTGATAACTTGGACCCGACCTAACCTTACTATCCTTTGACACCTCTTCTCGTTGAGTCGTTGTTAAACTTTTTTTTCGAATATTAAAGAGTTCTGATTACATAAAGAAAAAATTAATCTCAGATCGCGATCAAATCTATTCTAATTTTTTCAATAAAGAAAAAATTAGTCCCTCTAGTTTATATAATTACAAGGATAAATCCAACCTTTTCCCAAAAGAAATATTTTTTGTAAAATACTCAATAAATTTTTACCTTAGTTTTTTCCTTATAATTTTGAGTGGTAATTAATTGATAGAGAAACTTTCTTGACAATACCTACTACAAAAAGTTGTATTGGTGAAAAATAACATCCCAACTACCCCCTTTATTGAACCACATGACAACTACCATTCTTGTATTTTTTAATTAGTATCAAAAATCATGGCCACGAGGGTTCTTTGTCCTTTAGATTCTTTTGTAATCTTTTAGGACTTGTTTGGTACTAAAATAAGATAAATAGAGTTATTTTATGGATTAAAATATTTTACTGGATTGGTTATTTATATGTATTAGGTGATTTAATTCATCATTATAATATAAATAGTAAAATAAATAATTACGAAATTAATTAATACTTTGTGAATATGAAATGCACACATGATAAAACAATTATGTATCTTATTTCGAAATTATTGTCACTTATGTCTTATGATAAACGATTCGTTAGTGGTTGTTTGGTAATGGGCGCTCTTCAAGACTTACTTGGTATTAGGAATAGAATAGATAAAGATATTTCATGAGATTAGTTATCCTACCATATATATAATACATGAGATATATGATTTATTTCATCATAATAATGTAATGGGATGATAAATTATCTTGAAACTAACTAATACTCATTTCGTTTTTTATTTATACGTCGTCCGTACTGAAAATGAATGTGTTTTAATACTTGTCATTTCACTAAACCAATAGATAAATAGCATTATTCTTCTTATTTTATCCTTGAGAGTTATTAGCCTTAAAAGTATTAATCTGATCAACATAGGAAAATTAAATGATTAATTTATGTTCGTATTGGTCAATTTAATAATTAGTCAAAATAAATTAATTTATGTTCATTTATCCTGAACTTGGCTTTAATAGATCTTTATATAAAGATATAATGATAAACTTACCCAGTCTCTTAAAGAAAACGAAATCTAAAATGATGATATGTAAATAGAAACAGGGAAAGATTCCTTAAGAAATGTCGGATGAAATCATATTGCATCTTATTCCAAAATTATTATTTTTTATCCCTCGTACCAAGTCAATTCTGCTATATTCATCTAGTCATGTGCAATTTTCCTCTATATATAGTTTGGTTCTACCTATTCTTCTTTAGCTCTTCATTGCTACTGTTTTTAAATATTTGCCAAGTTATTTCCATCTCTAATGGCTGATTCGGATAGTTCAAGCACATCAAATAATGCCTTCATAGACTCCCTTCGTAAGTTCGTAATTTTCAAATATATAAATTTTTGCTATTTTATTATATCAGTACTCGTGTATTATGATAAACTTGTGGTATTACTTTATATTTGATAATAATATAATTTTAAATATAATCTCATGATAATATATTCTTTTATAAGATAAAATTAAAATTTATCAATAATCGAAATACTCAAAGTATTAATATTCCAGGAGTGTAGCAAGGTAGGACCCTCATTTAGTTAAAAATAAAATATACTATTTATATATAATTAAAATTATTAATTCTTTATATTATTAACAAATATTGAATCTCCTTCAATTTTTTATTTATTTACTTTTTTTGTATCTTAAATTCTCTTTAACAAAAAATTTAACAATAATCTCATTTTCTTTTTTATTTCCAATGGTGTGTTTAATTAGCATTTGAGGCCAAAAAGGAAGAGAGCTTGAAGCTTGAATTTTCCCAAGATGAGGAAATCCTTGTTACTAAAATGTTCAACTTGGTTGGTGAGAGGTAATTCATCATTGTATAATATTTTTATATTATTTAAATTCATATATCTTAATTGTCTCTACATTTTCTTGTGTAGGTTATTTTGAAAAAAATAATAATTATTTTCCATATTATATTATTATGCATATTCTATATTTGTTTTTATTTTTCATTTGATAAATTCGAATTTAAGATATCTAATTAAGAAGAAAAAAACACTTATCACTCTAATATAATCCTGATTGGTGCTCTACTCATCTTGTTTTAACTGTTTTTTAGTTTTTCTTTTCCTTCTCATCAAAATAAATAATAAATATAAGATATAATTTGTTAAGTTACTCTTAATAAAGAGAGAGTGATTTCCTCTAAAATATTGTTTTTACTTCTTTAATATTAAGAATATAATGGAAAATAATTGTTATTCTGATCATTGGGACAATTTTCTTGAACTAAAGTAACAATTACGAGTAAGTATTCCTTCAATCTTAACTAGAGGTTCCAAGTTCGAGTTTCTCTGGTTAAGGAGTTACTTTTATTGGGAAGCGTTTTACTCCTTAATATGAGACTTTTTGACGTGAATTCAAATTTAGTCGAGCTCCAATATGAGTATCAGACACCGAATAAAAAATAAAAATAAAATCTTTTGATAAGTTACATCGATCTGTTTTAAACAATCGATGCGATAATTAAATATTACTCTCACCGCCTTATATTACTTGTCCACCTTCTCTTTTTATGTCCTAAAGAGATCATAACAAAAAAAATACTTTTGCTAATTTACCCTTTTAATTTTTTTAAATACATTTTGTTTAAGTATCATTTTTAATTAATAAATAATGTTATTTGATTAGGTGGTCATTAATTTCTGGAAGAATTCCAGGGAGAACTGCAGAAGAAATTGAGAAGTACTGGAATTTAAGAAATTCCAACAGCCAATAAAATATTTTCTTTTTGCTATATATGGAGTTACAAAAGAAAAAAATAATTATTATCACTTTCTTCCTAATTATTTATTTTCTTTTTCATTTGAGATGGTTTCAAAGCACAATATGAAAAAAAAAGAAAAAAAAAAGAAGTGAACATTGGATTGGAATAAATATATTTTCAATTTTGTAATTTAGAACGAATATATTCCTTTGTTAAAAATATTAGTGTGTATATATATTTTTGTCACTCAACAAATGTTGCCTATATACCCTCAACACCATAGAAATATTGAAAATAAATTATTTTTCTATCATTTTTCGTTTTAATGATATTTAGTGTTAAGAGTATTACCTAATAGAACTTGTCACTTGGTGCCTTGCATCAACTAACAAAAATAATAATAATAATACTTTTCAACATATATATGACAATAATCAAAATGGGGTGGGGGTGGGGGGGGGGGTGGGGAATAAGAAAATTAAGTACAATTACATGAATACGAAAATTAAAATTCAAAACCAAGCAAAGATCGAAAACAAATTGCAATATCCATGAATCGAAATACTAGCATATACCAACAACGACATATTCTTAAAATGTATAATTACCTTATCTGAAAAATAAATTTGTCAAATAAACACATTTTCAATAATTTGAATACGTCTTCAATACGACCCCTTATGTGCGTGTCAGACTATGTATTCTCTCAATAAGGTGAGTAGAGAAAGATAATATAAGATAACGAAGATATAAGGAGACAAAAGAACCCATAGTCGGAAGACGAAAGGTTATTGCTCCCGGAACCACCACCACCTCCAACACCACCCTTGCCACGCCGCTGCCCCGTCACGGGACCGGAGAGGAGGAGGCACACGGCCATGAGTGTAATAAGAACTATAGCCATTTTAGATGTAATTGCCATCTTCTCAAAACTATGCAAAACAATATTGCAATATTTAGTTACATATAGTTTTTAATATATAGTTGTAAATTAGTCAACGCACTAATATTTTGAATATAATTAACCTATGGACGGTGGACGTGTTGTAGTATTGGTCTTAATTTATGTATATTAAGAATTTTTTCAAAAGTTTGTTGTCTAAACAATCTTTCGACATTTGTATAATCATAAATTATTTTATTAAGTATAAAATATTATTTTAATTATAAGTAAGTGATATTTTATCGGAAGCGAATAAAAAAATTAAATTATAAATAGTATCTTAATATTCTATGATATCTTCAAAAAGGTTTATTCGTATATGATCATAAAATCAAATACACACGACGTGTGTTATAATACATGATTTTTTATATTTAATTGTGAATACATTAGTTTTTTTTTTTAGTTTTTTTTTAAAAGTTCTGATATTATATTAATTACAAAAGATTAGGGCGGCCCTCATTGACTTAGATATACAGGCTATATTAATCTAAAGCCCAAAATAGTTCCATCAGTCATTTTTTGATAAATAATTATTGTTTAGGAGCGTAAAATATCATACGTGAAATTTCACGATTATAAATTTTGAAGCTTACAATATTTAGTTTCAACTATGTGGACTAAAAATTTGGTAAATTATACCCAATAATCTTGAAAAATGATCGACAAATCTTCGAAGTTAAAGGTCAAAACTTAAAAGGTTTCTTTTGGGATAACCAAACATGTTAAAAGTTCAAGAGGCTATACTTGAAAATTATGGCTATTTTTGAAATTTTCTCCTAAATTTGTTTGGTTTTTCAAGATTTGATCAAGAAAATAGTTAAGGCCCAACCACTAAATTCCCTTTTTTTATTTGTTTATTTTGATGATAAATGTGATATCTATTTTTCTTATATTAAATTAATACCTTAAGTTCTTTATAATTTACACAATTTTATGAGAAAAAAATGAGGAACTCTTGAATTATTTTAGTATTTAAATTTTGGAATGCAAGTAGCATAATATATTTTAGCTTTGAGTAATTATGGTGATTTTTAAATTATTCTGGGCAAATTTTTTGGGCCTTTAAATGCTCAAGGATATCATTTTGTGTCTCCTTTTTGGATTTTAATTTTCTTTACGAGATCACCTAGTTAGAACTTTAGAGTTTATGATAGAAGTATATCATTATATTCTACGTATCATTTCCCCCGTCTCAAAGTAAGTGTTACTAGTTAGCTAAATGTCATCTTAAAAATTTAATACAAAAATCAATATGTTTTTTCAACTATACCCTTGTATTAAAGAATTGTTATTTTTAAAATAACTATCAATTTAAATGAAACATCTACTAAATAAGCTATAACTTTAATTTTTTTTAATGAGTGTGAAATGAGTTACTAAAATCATGTATCTTATTATAAAAAAGATAAACACAAGAGCCCGTATAGCTCAGTGGTAGAGCGTCAGTCTTGTAAACTGAAGGTCTGTAGTTCGATCCTGCATGTGGGCATTTTAATTTTTTCGCTCGAGGGCGATCGATCCATCGTATCGAATGTTTTTTTTTTCATCGTAAAAGAACATATTAAGCAAACCTTTTTATTTGATTGAAATGAAAAACATGATTAGAATTTTTTAAAGTTCAAGAGGTGTTCGAGGGGAAAGTAGCATTTTGAAAAGCCGTTTCTTCATTTAAAAAAGTTAAGTCTATCGATAACTATTATCATCCACGCACGGATTAATGTGGAACTAATACTAACAAAAAAAAAATAATCTAGACTAGTGTAGTTGAAAACCATAGATACCTAGGAGAATATTCTTGTCTTGCAATATAAGAGATTTTATTTTTATTTAATAATCATCATATGATTGTGAAGGACCACGGAGTATTAAAAAAGTTTGGTATGCTAAATTTTCATAAATATATATTCATCATATTTAATAATCCAATGATTAATAAAATTACTAGCCGAAGTCAAGATATTCTGATTTGACGCGAAATTTAAAAAGTTATTATACTTTATGACAAATAGAATAATATATATTAAAAGAAATGTTTAATCCCTAATTGTAAGTTTAGTATATGCTATACTTTGTTTAAACATATCAATCACAATTATTCCAATAATTAGACATCAAATTAAAAGAGACGAGATTCTACAAGATTTTATGCTCCTCCTTAAATCTAATTATTCTAAAGTTTGTTTAATATTTTTTATTTTTTATTAAAAGATATGGAAACATATTCAAATCACAAAATGCTTAAAGAAGTGATCATCTTTATCAACTTTATTTTATACTAAAAGATTCTAATAAATTAGTTAAAGTTTAAGTAATACAAATTTAAAGTTAAAAATTGAAATTAAAAGTTAAAATTGTTTTTGGATATGAAAACACAAGTCAAAGACCTTTTAATATTTCTTAAGATTGTTCACGGGTATACATAAAGAAAATAGGGAAAAGTTGCTTATGAAAAAAGATAATTAATTAATCAATTTGCTTTAAATTAAACTAGCTATTATTGTTAATTAGGCTTTAAATTAGCTATTATTGGCTAAATAAATACAGTGAATGGGTACATGAAAAATGACAAGTTGAACATGTTTATAAGTCGGTACTTATTGTTTCATTTGCGTGTCATTAGTGATTACCACAAATTTGTTAATATTATTCTTAATCTATGATTATATTTTCTCATGAAGAATTATCAATCACCAATCAAATACAAAGAAAATATTTTTTTAGAAAATACTAAATTTTGTAGAGATATTTAGAAAGTAACGTTTTTCGTGGAGACTTTTATCGTACAAGATATCTCAATAAAATTACGTTATACGCGTTTTTGAAAATAATAATAATATAGCAAAATCGATAAACTTCTAGCTAGGCTGACAAACTTCTAAAAATGTGGTTCGCATGACACTTTAGGTAATTTCCGTATTAGAATAGAAAAAGAAAAGTGAGAAGATTTATAAAGCATAATTCAAGTTCATTACATGATACATACTCTCCTTTGAGCTCGATAAGCCCAAGCTAGGGTCTAATCAGCGAGTCTTATCAAGCTAAAGTGGTGACAAGTGTCATGTGCTTGAGGCATGATAAATATGGTATCAATATAATGATAAGACAAACCTCACGAAGGACGATGATTCATAACATCAAAGTGGTGTATGCGATACTTTTATTGAGGACTGATTAGTGAGAGCGAGTCAAGCAAAACTGAAAAGTTTATAAGCTGACAAACTTCTTAAAATGAAGTGTATATTACTTTTTAGATGAATTTCATACCATCCGTTTTACATTATATATATATATATATATATATATATATATTACATACTCTTTGAGTCTGAGGTAAATTCATGAGACATATCAGATCTGATGAAAACAAATAATACGTGTTATGAACTTAGTTCGATGGAAGTGATTTTGTCATTAATTTGTCAAATTTTTCCTACTAATACTAAGGCGACATGTTATCAACAGCCCATGTTCCCAATTCTTGGTTGTTAACAATTTGATTGACTAATTAATTGTGATTTTCCCACCAACTTAAAGCTGATAATTACTTCATGGGATAATAAACATCTTCTTAATGGCTTTAATTTGATGCCACTAATTTTCTATCAACTTTATAATTTGATCAGAAAATTCAAATAATGTGTGTGATCCCACATCTATCAAGTTTTGTCCATCTTTAATCTCTGTCATGCACTAGTGCTATAGATTATCTACAACTTTCATAATTGATTATTATAATTGATATAAATAATCGTCCATCAAAATAATATTTAACAAACATAAAATATATATTTAATTTGTCTAACGACTGTCATTATTTTTATCGATCGGACTGTCATTATTTTTATTTATCGATCAATCAAATGTCTAACTTGCTTTTCCAATAATGATGCTTGAAACTGACTTGGAACCTGCCATTAGGAGGCTTATCCAAGAAGATTAAATGGAATATTAACTAACAACCTTAATTATCATGTGGTTAGTCTTGGATTTTTCAATGTTCATACTACATGGTCACTTAATGTTACATCACAATTAGATGGTTTTGAATAATTTATTTTTTCTCTGAACTCATTGGCTTAAGTTAATTAATTATTAAGTTTAGTCATCATCACTAATGACTTTGACAAAAAAGTTAACCACTATACTTTTAAGGGGTAAATATGATATATTATTAACCAAATTCCACTATGGGGAAGGAAGAGAAAAATGAATTGTTATATAAGACAAAACACACATTCACATGCATGGTATGAAAAAATTTAGGTTTGATAATAGTATCGCCTAAAGGACGAATCAGGAGTCCGAAACCTAAAGGGTATAAAATATTAACAAAAATTTTAAAACAGTATATAAAATTTTATATTAATCAAAACGGAAAAAGCAAAATGTTATCCATTGTAGCTAGACTATATATTATATACAGATCTGCAAATGATTTTGTTTGGTATTTTGGAGGATATATTGGACATTATATTATCTTTAAATTAGTTGAAGTATTATAGTCCATTTGTTGTTAATTATTATTATGTCATCATTATAGTCATCAACTCATCATACAGATTATTTCTAAATCATACATTAGTGTGATTTCGTAAAATGGAATAGAATATACATAAATTTTATTTTTATATCTGTAGAACAGAATAATTGTTTCTAATAGATTATCACATATTGTTATATCTAAATTATTTTACAATATAGACGGAAGAAAGGAGTAAACTTATAGAATTAATGGCTAGTTATATTATCAGAATTAAGTTACCTGTGCTCACTAACTATATATGCACATGGAGGGGTCTTAAATTAATTAGTTTAAAATAATTAGTTTTTTAAATATTTAAACCTGAAAATGACATTAAACATTTCTTTTTTTTATTCTGGAAAAATGATTAAGTTTATCTTTTACTATTAATTGAAATTGAGCAATTTTTCCTTGTTTTAAACGTTTTGTCTAATAATAATCTCAATGTTAGCAAAAGTCTCATCTTCTCCCTTTATTAATATATAATAAAGTTCCAATCTGAGATTAATTTTCAACTTTAATTGAATTTGTACCTCTTTATTCAAATTTGGACAAGTTGAGTACACTTTTTTTTTTTTTTTATGTTGGAGTTCTATAAATTTCAAACAAGACGATTTATTAATCGAAAATATAAATGATAAAAAAATATAACAAAGGAGAAAATTAAGCAATTCAAGATAGTACAATGATGGATTTCCTTCGATACATTTTAATTGTCATATTTACTAAAAATTACTAGTAGTTATTATTATTATAGAAGAAAATCATATAATTATTAATAGTTTTGACATGTACATTTACTCAATAAATATGTAGAGGATAAATTTTTTAGATCAAGAAATAAATAAGAATAATTTGGTCAAATTGCACTTTTAGTTAATATTTTCTTAATGAGTGTACAAATAAATTAAACCAAGTAATTAACAACTTTTACAAATTTATTGGAAAATCATGAGAAAATAATATTCGCCAATCGAAAATTAAATTATTTTGTCGAAAACTAAAGTACATTACCAATTACCATAGTTGGACCCTTCAAGTAGATATCGATCATCGAATCGAGAAAAAACAAGTCAACAATTTCATTACTTTCCTTCTATTTTTCCTTTTCTAGAAGAGTTTTTACAGGAGTATACAATGATGAAACATCAAGTTTCGCATACTATTCATTTTCTATACTGTATCTGTGTCAAATTCTTCAAAAAATAATACTTTCGAAAAATTCGATACACATAATCTGTTGATATCTTTAAAAAGTCCAAACAATATAGATGAAGTGAAACTTCGATATTTACATAATGATCTTTTATATACTTTAAAAAATAAAAGCAAATATTTTTATTTACATGGAGAGGAATAAAAGAGAGGAAAAATCAACCATGGTAGTTGACTAACATAGATAAAGGCACAAGACAAAGTCCTTTCTTCTTTAAATTTGTATAGCCTCTTTCCACTTTGTGCACTTCTTGAAATTGTTTTGAGCTACCTTCATTTCCCTACAATATCATCAATAATAAAAAAAATTATGAAAATATTTTTTAAAAAAAACATATATTATTATGTGGGTACTTATAATAATCGTCATTCAATTCATTTTTTATCCATATTTAAATAGAACATCAGAAAAAATCAATAATCTAAATTAATCTAATTAAGGATCGTAATCTATTTCTCAACAGGCCTAAATCCACTAATAAATTATGATTATCGACTACTTTATGTTGATTTTCTACCTCATGAAAGATAGCGACTTTTAGTAGTGAGGTGTAAGGGACGAGTCTGATACTTTATCTGCTTATGTCTGATTCATTTTTAACTTGTCCAAATTCAATCCACTAAAAAAGAAATAAAGTAAAACTATTGTGGGATATACTACCATAAAATTTCCAGTGCTATTTTTTGTTCTTCTGTAATTGATCTCCATCTTGCTTACCTATTGATAATCACACAAGATATTAATACAATTAATTAGAAGTTGCACATAAAATTATATATAATTAGTGTAAGCAATTATAATTGTGTTTAATCTAACCATACCCTATTTTCAACCTCTATAACTAAAAAATGGTAATTGTAATTACCTAGTTTCAAATTAATTAATTTCACGAGTAAATAAAATCTTACTTCAGTTAAATTTAAAACTCGATAATAAGCCCGATTTTAAAAAGAAGAAAGCAATATTTTCACAAGTTTACTCCATCAAAAGAAATAACATGTTGAAAAATATAAATATGTGTTTTTTTTAAATATTCAGATGAGATGATCACGTAGTTTAATTATCGATAAAAGAATACCTTAGGACTATTGACAGGTGAGCTAGCAGTGTCTTCCAAATCAGGATCATTGATTTTCTTGTTTCTTGGTAATTTCTTCAAATTCAACTTCTTTGGAGAGTATTCATCATTCATAACTAATTTATTGTAATTTATATTACAATAATTATTGTTATTCCATGGAGCAATATTAGAAGCAGCATCAGATAATAAAGAATAACTATTAGGGCTAAAATCATCATCATAATTTTCCCTTTGATTATTCATTAATGAAAAATCCTCCAAATAAGTTGTCCATCCACTTTCTTCTTGTTGTTCATCTTCATTTCTTGATGATAAATTATTTTCACTTTGGTTCATTTTTTTTTTTGGAATATGTGTTTTGTGAAATTGAGTTGATATTATATTGTTTGAGGGGATATATCATATAGTATATATATATTGAGGAAAATAGGAAGGAAGAAAAAAAGGGGGCACATGGAATCTTGATGTGAGGGCAGGTGAAGGAAGTTAATTAAAATACAATTGTATCATTTAAATAGTTATTTTACTATATTTAGTTGTAAAAATTGAAAATAAACAAACTTATTTTAAAAGTAAAAAAATGAAATTTAAATATTATAATTGTGTTTAATCATGAATACATATTAAAAAGATTAATATTTATGAGTAATATGGAGTGTAAATAATTTCGTGGTGTTTTTTTATATTCTGAATAGGCATATAACATAAACATGATCGGTTAATTATTTGATTTTAGTTATATTTATGCCCTCCAATTGTAATTAGATGCATATTATTAGATACTTAAAATTGTATTAAAATTGAACATGTAGACACACACATTTATATGACACAATAAACATACCGTAAAATGCATCATAGGACGTATATGCTAACTTGTTCAATTTTATATACATTTAAATTTATGTCAACTAAAAGAATATAAATACAAACTAAATCAAATTAAATTTTTTGTATATATAGATTATGCCTTATGAAGTATTAATTTTAATTTTAATTTTATGATCAAATATATTTTTTAAAGTAAAACTGCAAATAAACATGTTAATAAAAGTTCATGGCCAAACAACCAAAAAGAAACAAACAAAAGAGATAACGTGCAGAAATGGAAAAGAACTTTTCAAGGAAGATAGAGATATTTAGTTGACCTTGTTGATTAAAGTGTAACTATTTGCATTATTTTACTATATATTTATCACTAGACGATTAGCTTATGAAAATATAATTTGATCAATATATTTAAATTTGAGAGAGTTAATATTTTATATTTATTAATTTAGTTTACTTTGATCATGTCTTATTAAATTATATTTAAGAGTTTGAATTGATTTAGGCTAAATAAGTTATTTTAATTGACTTATGAATTTTTTTATCAAAATATATTTTTGTTTTATATATTAGATATAGTCATAATAATAAAAGAGAAAGATATGAATTTGATAACAATACAAAATTACAAATTATAGAAAAGAAACAATTGAATTAGATGTGGTAATAGTTGAGCGAGCTAGGTTATGGTCTACTGATTTATAGTTTATCTTGATTCAAATCGTTGCAATTTGATTAACTTTTGAAAAGATTAATATTTTATTCATTGATTAACACAATTTATTTTGATCCGTTCAAATTCAATTACACTCATCATTTGATACACAACTCATCTTTATTTATTAGTATTAGTTTGATCTACTTTTTAAAATCTTCATTTTGTCTTAAAAGAAGCTATAGCAATACAAAGAATGTGATATATTCTAAATCAAAAATTCAAAATATTTTTTAAACACATATTATTACATATCTTAAAGACCTTTAATTTAAAAATTTAATCAATATACATCTTAAAATCAATTAGTATTAGATCACATCTTATAAATTACAACGAAGGTCCTTTGTGATGACTCAAAGGTGGTCAACTATGTGATGATTCGGAATCAATCCCCTTTAGATGTATTTTGACTCAAGTTTACTGCATAAGGCTTGCCTAATGCTATTTCAGTCGAGATTGTGACAGTAATTATAACGATATGACAGAAGAAGTAATTGATCGGCGACATACTTGTCAAAATAAATAGTACCATTTCCAACTTGTCTAAATAGAAGGAAAAAAAAAAGGTGCTAATGATCTTGTGACTTTATGTATAATTATTTTAATGTTTGAAGAAAAAAAACATTAGGTTTACTTGGGAAAAGTTACATGAATCATGCCAATATTTTCTTAATTTGTGCAATTTATAATTGGGAAGAAACTATTGGTCTACAATGTATCCTTTTAATAAATAAGAGGAATGTTTAATTGTTTATTCTTTAATGGAAAATATAAAATCTATTAAAATATTATTATAAAAAGATCTGATTAAAACTTCTAACACAAGTTAAATTAAACAATAAGAACATATCTAACATCACTATCCAACTCAATCTCAAAAAACAAAGAGAAGCATAAACAATTGTGTTTTCTTTGATCAATTAATTTTTAATCTTAGCAGAAGTTGTCCAAGCAAACAACAACAATAATTAATGTTGTTTGGAGTGATTTTGGCATTGTGAATTTGTGTTATCTAAGAATATATCGAAAACAATCTTTTTATTTAATAAAGATAGACATGAAATCGGTGAATATATTATTCTTTTTAAACATATTATATATATGCATTTTCGTTCATATTGTATGTTGGTCTTTAATGTATGTCAAATTAATATTTCCATATTATAATATTCCAGAAGTTATATCCACTCAACATAAATTCGATTGCTTAAGATATAATATTAAAGAACAATCTATTTAAAAGGCAAAAATTAAAAATCAATTTATTTGAACGAGCCTCAATAAACTCATTTTACGAGATTAGAACAGATAAATTGTTATATTATTGTCATTGATTTTTGAAATCTTTTTTTAAATAAATAAAACCCTTAGGACTCTATATAAATCTACTCAAACACATAAATTAGATATTTTTCCTATCAAATTGAGATAGAAAAGTTGGAAAATTAACTAAGAGAATCCACCATTTTGCAAAGAAAATTGATTAACAAAACGTTTGTCATAATCATAAGAATTTTAAAAATAAATATTCCTATTTGAAACAATATTCAATTTTCTAAAAAATATTTTAAATTTACCTAGTCTTGACAAACGTTAAAATGTCATTATTGAATTATGTATATTTTATGTTAGGATTGAGATCTTCAAACCTTTGAGTTAGAACTTTTCAAACTTTAGTCCTAGCAGCCTGAAGTTATGATTTGGTAATTATATCGGGAGGATAAAGTGTATACAGTCCTAATTACTTTTATCTTAGCAGAAAAGAGGTGGTTTCAATAGACCCCAGTTTGTTTAAGGGAAAATAATCCAAAAAAAGTCATGAAAAAAAAAGACAATCGAAGTACAGGATTTTGAAGATAGTGACATTTTACCCTGATTCGTATCCTCTTTAATCTTCTATTTATCGTCATGTTCTCGGTAAGTTAAAATCGTGTCATGTCCTATCTATTCGTCTTTCTCCAATACTTCTTTGACATACATTTATCTCTTTTAAAACCATCTATAGTTAAGCTCTCACACCTCTACACTGAGACAACCTAACACATCTCCTCTTCATATGGTTGAACCATCGTTATAGTTATCCTCCACCAAAGTCATTCCCACTTTCTCTGAATATCCTTATCTCTTATTATTCCTTCCTAACTAATATACCCACACGTCCATCGTAACATCCTCATTTTTATAACTTTCGACTTCTGAATATGAGAGTTCTTTACTTTTCTTTAACTATGATAGGTCCTTACAGTACTATAATAAAAAAATATTTACCATTTATAGCAATAATATTATTTTTTCACTTGATCACTTTTAATTCATTTATAATACAAGTTTAATACTTATTACAAATAACAATTGATTATTCACATATAATACAAATTTTAATGATAAATAATACAATTATCACACATTTTAATACACTTATAATACAATGTGACAATTTTTTACCAAACAAACATGATATATTTCAAAAAAATAATTATAATTCATATATATCACGTACATAATTCACTTTATACATATTACAGATTTAACAAAACATTGCTATAAATGGTAATAAATAAAAAATATAGCTAAAATCAGTAATTATTTTTTAAAATGTATTCTTTTATGTAATTTCTCCGAATGTGAAACTATACTATGAAAAGTTTCAATAAGGCCCACACAATCAAAAGTCCACTTATTTAAATACAACTTCTACAAAGCCCAAGATGATTTGGGTCTAAACAAGGTCCAGATAACTTTGATTAGGCCTTTTTTTTACGCCTTCCGTTCCTATCATTTCACAAAATCTATATATAAATAACATTATTCTTCTTATTTTATCTTAAAAAGTTATCAGTCTTGAAAGTATGAATTTGACCAACGTAGAAAATTAAATGATTAGTTCATGTTCATCGGTCAATTTGATTAATCGAAATAAATTAATTTATATTTATTTATTGAAAACTTAACTTTACGAGAACACTACATAAAGACATATAGTGTACAACTTTTTGGCTAAGCTTGCTCTTCACGGACCCTCGAACATGAATTTCTGTAATAGTTTTTATCAAAATTATAAAAACACATATAGTATATAACTTTTTGGCTAGCTTGCTCTTCACGAACCCTCGAACATCAATTTCTTGAATAATTTTTATCGAAAAATTATAAAAACACATAGAGTATACAATTTTTTGGCTAGCTTGCTCTTCACGAACCCTCGAACATGAATTTCTTGAATATTTTTTTTCGAAGTTCTTTTTCTTTCAATGCTATAATTAAAAAAGGACAAAACTTCCGTTACCGGGAATCGAACCCGGGTCTCCTGGGTGAAAGCCAGATATCCTAACCGCTGGACGATAACGGATTTGTGACAACAAATGGTAAAAACTTAATATATTTGCTACTAAATATTATAATTTATTACTCCTTCCGCTTCAATTTGTATTTGACTGGTAAATAACTTTTGAAATATATGATCTAAATTGAATCCTAAATATTTATATTACTATATAAATAATTTTTCATCAAAGGTAAAAAGTTCAATTTATATGTTATTTTTTCTTTCTTTCTAAAACTGATCCAAAAGCAAATAATTTCTCATAAATTGAGACAAATAGAGAGTACTCTATACTTAAATTCCTATTTAATCATGCATTCTATTATCTGAAATTAAACCAAAAGAAAATTTAGTGTGTGTTTGGATATTTCAAAAAAAATAATTTTTTCATATTTAGTTGGTCCAAATTATTTGAATAATATTATTTTTCATTTTTCTTAAAAAATTATTAGGAAAATAACTTTCCGAGTAGCTTAAGTAATTTGAAATCACCGTGACAAAAAAATTTAGTTTTTTTTTTAAGAATATAGTTTAAAAAGAAATTTCGAAAAACATTTCTTTTGCACCAAATGCACCCTTAGGTTGATTTCAATCGTTTTGTATGGTCAACTTATATTTCCAAACGCATAACTTCATAAATTATTTTCTTATTTCTTACTTAACGGTTAAAAAAACCGTTACTATTTCTTATTGGACAATTAAAACTAAAAAATTTCCGTTACCGGGAATCGAACCCGGGTCTCCTGGGTGAAAGCCAGATATCCTAACCGCTGGACGATAACGGACTTGTGATTTAAATGGGTCGAGTAAAATACTAGTAGTATAGCACAATTAGAGTCCTATTAGATTATGTAATTTATTTATGGGAAAATTGTATATAATAGCAAACTAATAACCTAAATTAAATGGAATAGCTAGGGTTTGGTTTAATTGTGCTCCATAGCAAACATTAACTAAAATTTGCCAGCGTCTCTCTCCCAAAAATCTCGCTCGCCACTCTCCATTCTTGCTCGCCTCTGTCGCTTTATACACATAAGTGTATAATTCTGTTTCTGTTTTGTATAAAGCGAGAGAAAATTGTATATACACATGCAAAAATGTATATCTTCGTGTTATACACTTAATTATACAATTTACAAACATTTTACTTCAAATATTGCAGAGAAAAAGGCCAACGAATTATACAATTGCGAATTATACAATTGCAGTGAAATACAATTTTCTCTAGCTTTATACAACAGAACTGTATATATTGTGTTTCTGTTTTTGTATAAAGCGAGAAAAACATATATCTTCTTCCTATACACTTATAATTATGCAATATACATACATTTTAATTCGATTCAACTGTATGCAAAATAAATTATACAATTGCAGCGAAATAGGCCAGCGAATTATACAATTTAGGCCAGCGAATTATACAACTGTATATGTATAGCAAATTATACAGTTTTATGTTTGCTATTGAGCGCAATTATGCAAAGTTTGCTATAGCATACAAATATGAATTTTTTGTTTGCTATATGTGAAATTTACCCTTTATTTATTCAAAATTAACTCAAAAAGATACTTTACGAGATATAATTACTTTTATGTTTATATTTTGTCTAATTAAAATATTTTGGATCATTTTAGTTTTTTATGTTTGTCTAATTAAGATATTTTGAATAATTGTTTATTTCATATTTAATTGGTTAAAATACTTTTGGAGAATAATTTCCTTATAAAAATAAATTTCTAAAAATTGAAAAATGACGACTTTGGTGATTTACAAGTGGCGTAACACATTAATTATCTACTTCCAACTGCCGCTTAATTAACTCCATCCCGATGCTCCAACTGTCATTCCTGTCGCCGCCATTTCCACTGTCATTACTGCCACCATTTCCATTGATATTTTTATTCTCTTCTCGACCGACATTTCCATTGTAATTCGCGCCGCATTTCCATCGATATTTTTGTTGTCTTCTGGACCGACATTTCCATTGTAATTCCCGCTGCCATTTCCATCGATATTTTGTTGTCTTCTCCACCGACATTCCTGTCGCCATTTCCACCGATATTCCTAGCCGCCACTTCCGCCGCCAGAACATTTTCATTTATTACATATACATATTTTGAAACAAAAAACATTTTTGTTTACTTGTCGAATATCAAAATCTAAATTTAAAAACTATCAATACACCAAAAATGATCTTTACCAGTAATTAATTAATAATAATAGTTTAAGTGTCACTTAAATATGTTATTTTAGAGACAATTAACGCTTTTTGTAGATGTCTTTAAAATCTATAGCGACATTCTATTCAATGATAATTAACTAATGCTAAATGTTTTAATATTCTTTGTTAATGTGCATATTTATTACCGCTAAAAACTGTTTTTGTTGGAGTAATAAGTATTTATTTTTCAACAAAATATTCTCTTGTTTTTTTTTAATTATTTTTTTCAAAAAACCTTTACATCATGGCTGATGCCACAATGATAGGATTTTAAGGTTGTGGGTGCTTTAAGGTTGTGGGTGCTCTGAAGTGAAACGTAAAAAATGTGTTATCAATGAGATTCGAACCTTGGTACAAAACACTAAAAGAGTCTTAAGTACCCATCCTAGAACCATTGGGCCAACTATATGGTTTATTCAATTGGTGCTGTATGTTAATTTTATACAAATACCTATCGATTTCTATATAGATATATATATTTCGTAACGAAGTTAATCGGTGCTCAAGCACCCGGCGGACACCACGTGGTCCGCCCTGACCTCATGCAAAAAAGCAATTTCTCAACCAAAAAATTGTCTTGTTTAATAAATAAATTGGTTACACAATTGAGTCAATAGTCATATAATTTAGTTACAAAGTCATTAACTCACAACTAATTTCTACTGTCTTTTCTCTCCAATTTCTTTACAAACTCATCTCTAGGACTCAAAATATAATGCTTAACTTGTTTTTTCTTAAAATGGAGTTGGGAGATGGTTGGAACTTTGGGTTTATATTAGCACAAATATCAAGGCTGCACCTTGCATGAAAAACACTTGTTTAACTTTGACTAATGACTTTTAACCAAAAAAAAAAAAAACTAATGACTTAACCAAAAAGGAAAAAACAAAAAACAAAAAAACTAACTTTGACAATTTTTGGAAGAAAAAACAATTTTAAGGGCACAAGGTCAAGTTTGTTAAATTTATAGATTAATTAATTTAAATAGATTAATTTTTTCAAAATAATTACTCTCTCAGTTCATTTTTACTTATATGGTTTGAACTTAAGCATGGATTACAAAAATCAATTTCATGCGCACGTTACAAATCTTTCATACGACTCGCACGTGCATAGTCAACTAATTCGTGTACTCCAATTAAAAATAATAATCAAACTTCGAGAAGCTTCTTACTCATAATCTTTACATAATTAATTCAAATATTGTGTTTGACCGATCCTAATAAGTTTAGTCTAAATTATTTATTTTTCTTAACGCATTCAGTAAATATATAAATACAATTTTTATATATATTTAACCGAGCAATATAAAAAGTTGACCCAAATTCTGAATTTAGTCATACTTATGCTTCCAATTCCAAATCCCCCACAATACCTACTCACATAAACATACACTCTTCTTAGTTTTTCAATTACTCCTCTTTTCCATTAATTTTTATTTTTCTCTTCTTCATAGCTAATTTCTCCTCTAATTTTCAAAATTTCTTTTTTTTTTATTTCCACACAAGTGTAACCCTCTACTATTTTTATTTTTAATTTGTCTTTTTTCATAAATAGTCAAAGTTAGTTCATGTCCAAATCTTGACTTGTTTTACTATAAATAGAGCCTCACACTTCACTCTCAACACACAAATCTCAATAGCTCCTTCTCTTGAGTGCTTCAATAGCAACAAGAAAGAGCTTTCACTTAAAGTATGCCTATACATCCTTCTTTCATTCCTTTTAGATTCATTTCCTTTTCTCTTTTTAGATGTGTTTAATCAGTCAACCTCAATTGTTTGGTACTGAAACGTTGATGTTGTTGTAGATGCATTTTAATCGAACTTTTGTGTTATCATGCTTGTTTTAATCAATTTACACACACCATATACATGTATATATGTGTGTATGTATATATATACTTACTCATATGGCTCCTGCAAATTCTTTTTCTTTTGTAGCATCGATTTCATTGTATTTTTTTGTTTTGCTAATGGTTTTAAAGCTTTTGGATAATCTATACATGTATACATCAATTTTTAAAATCAAGAAACACATGAACAATGAGGAGTTGGGCAAGGATCCCAATACACACACAAAAAAAAAGCTAAAAAACATGGTTGGATTGCTCAAGATTTGCGTGAAATTCATTTTAAATTATTTATTTATTTATTTGCATCGGACTATCTTTTTTTTTACTTTGAAGATTCTCTTAATAGAGACGTCTACAAATAATTTCAACAACAATAAAACATAGTCAAATCTACAAACAAATCTTTTTAAATTAGTATTTTTTATTTTTATGAAAATTCTTTGTTTCATCTTTTATGTTTGGAACATTTTTACGACTTTATCATTGATTTTCTTGATTATGTTACTGTTTTAGGTTTTAGAGTGCAGGATGCCGGCTGTACATTCCCGTCCGGCAAATTTGACGCCGCCGTTGGTTGAAAATGATGGAACAGATGATACTGAAATTTCACTTGGTCAGGTAAATAAAAAAAAATATTTATATATATCAATAATGTAAATTATTTTTCTTAAAATGTTATAACATATATAAGAACGCTAATCAACTTTTTTCTAGAAACCATATAGATTGAAACAAAAAATGGATCTATGATCACATAAACTAATTTTGACCCCTTTTAAAGTTTTAATTTTTAATGATCTCTTTTAATTCTTGTATGATTTTCCTTTTTGATTAACCTCTTCATCCATTTTTAGTAGTACATGTTTGATTTGATATATTCTTTTAACAAATAATTTTTTATTATATTATTTTTATTATTCATAAGTAAATTTTAAATATCAAAAAAATACAAAGTAAGATTCAACAAGACAAAAGTTCTTTTTGTTATTTTCAAGTGAAAAAATTCTTCTTAAATCTAGGGAACTGTGTCATGGATTTGTTTTATTTTATTTTATTTGTATTGGTCAAGAAATAGTTGACTAAATTCCAAACATTTGCATCATTGTTTCTTATTATATACTTGTAACTTATAAGTCAAACTAATTAAATAGACTTTTTTCAATTTTAAAAAAAAGGACTTATGTCCTTTTCTTTTTCTTCTTATAAATTTAATTATATTTCAATTTGTTCTTTCTTCACTTTCCTTCATCAAATATAAAACATATAACATTTTGAAGATTTTCATTTGTTTAATTTAATTTAATTTATTTGTGTTATTACAGCCAAGTAACATGATGGATAATCAACCTAATTCAATGGAAAATGTAACAAATACCTTGGATACTTCAATTGGTCAAGACCTTGGTGGTGGTGATGATCATAATGATGATCAAGAAGAAGGTGAGACTGCTACTGGCAAGCGAAAGCGCTATCATCGTCACACTCAGCATCAGATCCAGGAGTTGGAAGCGTAAGCATGAATTTACGAGAATCAAAAAAAATATTTAATTAATTATTATATATACTGATAACATAACAAGATATAGGACTAAGTTTTTTTTTTTTTTTTGGTGTTTAGGTACTTTAAGGAGTGTCCCCACCCAGATGACAAGCAAAGGAAGGAGCTGAGTCGCGAGTTAGGGTTAGAGCCCTTGCAGGTCAAGTTTTGGTTCCAGAACAAGAGGACTCAAATGAAGGTAAACTAAATTACATTTTCAAATATTTTATGTAACATCTTTTTCTTTAGTCGATTTTCATAAAGAAAAAGAAAAGAAAAAGTAACATTTTTTTTAATTAAAATGATTTTCATTTAGATTGTTCTATCTTACCCTTGATAACATATTTTGTTACATAAATTATACATTAATTACTACACACACCTTATTTTTGGACATGAACAATCTCTTGTTATAACTATACCCTAGCTCCGCCCCTATATATAGACTATTTAAGTTAAAACTTGTTTATCTTTTATTTCAGAATCAACTTGAGAGGCACGAGAACACACATCTTCGCATTGAAATTGAGAGGATGAAGTCAGAAATGCTGAGGCTCAAAGAAGCTTTGGGCAATCTATCTTGCCCTACTTGTGGTGGCCATCGTATCAACATTGGTGATTTGTCTTTTGAAGAACGCCAATTAAGGAACGAAAATGCAAGACTCAAAGAAGAGGTATATAGACTTACTGTTATATAATAAGTTAAATTCGTTTGTCATATAATAATTTTTTTTCTCTCCTTTTTTATATAGATCGAACGTATCTCATCTATGGCTGGAAGAGTTGTTGGAAAATCTGTATTTCCAAACAACAACAATGGTTACAACTCTGCTCCTCCTGTTGATTTTGGAGTTCTTCCTGCTTACTCGATGCCACAACGCGTCGATGGAAATGGTGGATTTGAGGATGTTCCAATTATGAGTTCAATGATTATTCCACCAATTAGTGAAATTGAAAAGCCCTTTATCATTGAGCTTGTTATGGCAGCTATGGATGAATTTGTTCAAATGGCATATATACATGAACCACTTTGGTTCCCTAGCATTGAAAATGCATCATTTATGCTAAATGAAGATGAATATTTTAGGGTTTTTCCTAGGGGAATTGGGCCTAGACCTATTGGATTTGTTACTGAGGCTACAAGGGATGGTTCTATTGTCATAATGAACAAGCTTGACCTAGTTCAAATTCTCATGAATGTGGTAAGTTTTTAAATTTTATTTCTACTTTTTTTCGTTAATATAGTTAGATTTGTGTTATATATACTGATAGTGTAAATAATTAGGTTCTAATCATGTTGTTGAGTCAATTTTACTTTGATTGGTGTGCCCAAAACTTATAGTCTGTTTTCGATAGATCTTGAGAAAGATAACTTTATAGATTCTTACTAGCTTATTAATTACCCCTACTTTTACGGTGTAGAAAAACTGTTTCCGACTTAATAATTCTTTTATTTCTTTTGTGATCTATAGAATCATTGGGCCAGTATTTTCTCTGGCATTGTCTCAAGGGCTTCATGTGTTGATGTGATATCAACTGGAGGTGCCGGAAATCCCAATGGAGTAATACAAGTGGTAATACATAATATATATGTCATGTCATTAATCGTCAGTAAAAAATTCTTTTATACTGTCAGTATATATATAATTGATTTTCTTTTTGCAGATACTAGCTGAAACTCAAGTTGCATCTCCACAAGTTCCAACTAGGGAATTCTACTTTGCTAGGTATTGCAAGCTCAGAGTTGATGGAACATGGGCAATTGTCGATGTTTCATTGGACCAGTTACGCGCTGGTCCAGCTCTTAGGTCTCGAAAAAGGCCATCTGGATGCCTTATTGAAGATGCACCAAATGGATGCTCTAAGGTATAGTAAAAACACAAATAGAAATAACGATTACTGTTCACTTTTAACGTAACTTATATTATGTCTCATACTTCTAATTTTTGTTTAGGTAACTTGGGTTGAGCATGTTGAAGTTGATGCTTCGACAGTGCATACTATTTACAAGCCACTAGTGAGTTCTGGTCTTGCATTTGGTGCGAAGCGTTGGCTCGCTGCTCTTGATCGACAGTGTGACCGTATTGCAAGTGTTATGGTCACACCTACTCCAAACAATGATGACATGTGTACGTTATTCTGTTTCAATTTACATGATATATTTTTTTTTAATAATCAAACTATATATGTCACATAAACTGAGACAGACGTAATTTAATATTTTTTTTCTTTGCAGTGCTAACAACTGAGGAGAGTAGAAAGAGTGTGTTGAAATTGGCTGAGAGAATGATTAATATTTTTAGCTCTGGAGTGAGTGCAACTGTTGGTAATCAATGGACAACTGTGTCAGCAGGAAATGGCACTGATGAAAATGTTAGAATTATGACTAGGAAAACTGTTGGTGATCCTAGTAGACCACCTGGTATTGTCCTAAGTGCTGCTACTTCATTCTGGCTCCCTATTGCTCCGAAAACCGTGTTCGATTACCTCCGTAATGAGAACACGCGTATCGAGGTAACACTTTTTTTTTTAATTAATGTTTTTATAAATAATAGAGTTTAAGTTATATACATTGACTGACAGACATTGATTTTTATGCGTTTTTTTTTATGACAGTGGGACATTCTATCCAATGGAAGTCCACTCCAAGAAATTGCTCAGATTGCTAATGGTACTCAGACAGGCAATTGTGTCTCTTTACTAAGGATGATTGTAAGTCCTTGAAATTTACGTCAATCATTTCATTTAAAAAGTTATATTCCTTTTTAACACGTCTTTTCACATGCTCTCTGACATCATGACCTGAGACTTCTGTCTAGTCTGATATCATAGAAAATGTGTAAGTTTAAATAGAGAATAACCGTTATTTTAAATACTGCAGGGTGAGAATGATAACCAGAGCCACATTGTGATTCTCCAAGAGAGTAGCACTGATCCAACAGGATCTTATGTGATCTATGCACCAGTTGAAATCTGCACAATGAACACTATCTTGAATGGTGGAGATCCAGAGTCTGTTTCTCTTCTGCCTTCTGGTTTCGCGATTCTCCCCGATGGTCCACCAGGAGTCAGGGGAACTTATAATCATGGCTCTGGTGGATCTTTGCTCACCGTCGCGTTTCAGATTATGGTTGAGTTCGTCCCTGTTGCTAACATCTCATTGGGATCTGTTGCTACCGTCAACAATTTGATTGCTTGCACTATTGAAAGGATCAAGGCTGCCCTCTTACCTCAGCCAACTTGATCGCGTTCCCTGTAAGTATATATTTTTTAATTTTTTCTCATCGTGATCATAACTTTACCAGTGAAAGGACTAAAGCACTAGTCATAACATGTTGAATTAAATTAATAACGTTATACTGTCAGTATATATATATATATACGAATCGAATATTTATGTTTGTTTTTTTGTAATTGCAGGGTAGGGTGATAATAAGGAATAAAGAGGAAGTCAAGAGCGCACCTTTCAACTTTCTATTACAAGAAGAAATATTTTATTTTTTTTTGTTTTAGGGTAAAGAGGTTCGTGAAATGACTTCTTGTGGCAATATTCCATAGATAGGAAGAAATAATAATAAAAAAAAACTATATAATAGAATAATAGGGATTACCCTTTTGATGTTATGTGACTTATTATAAGTCCATCAAAACATTGTAGCAATTGGCAGATTGTTTTGTCTGTCTTTTGCAGTATTATGGTATGAAATAAAAAAAGTTGAACTTCATGTGGTTTTATTTATTTTTCGTTTTTCGTTTTCTCGTTGTTTGAAATGTTTATTTCGTAGGTTATATTTGCTTATGGTAGTCTTTTGGAGATATAAACGTCTCAATTTTTCAAGTAGCTTTTTAATACGAACCAACCCTTTGAGTCAATCACATCCTTTGAATTTGATCAGTTCAATTTGTGCGTACTTTGACTATTTCATTTATTACATGTTACCTTTTTGTTTTTAAACTAACACATACATCGATTAACTTTGACAAAGGCATAGGCATAAGAATAAATCATCTAGCGTGCCTGAATAGATTGTTGAGATTTGAACTCTGATCGTCAATGTTTCTCATATCATTTTATTGACTGATAAATCGATACCAATGGATATTGTTGATTAAAGTAACTAGTAAATTACAACACCATAGTACATCAAAAGAAAAATGAGAAAAAGAAATGGAAATATTTTCTCCAATGCATAAAATGGCATATGAAGACAACCCGAATTTTCACTAGGTGGAAACAATTATCTAGTGACCGGTTGGCTATATGAATCATCATTTCTTTTTCTTCGAATCTTTTGGATTCTCTCACATCTATCTACTATTAATTAAAAAAAAAAAAGCAAACCGTTTTTCTTCTTTTTTTTTTAATTACAGAAAATAAGAGAAATTAAACCTAAAAGTCAATGATAGGTTCACCAATTGTGAGATTTCTCTCCAATGACCATGGTAAATTGAAGAGTTTAGCAGTGATGAACTTGAATATCTTGTTCACATTAATGTTGTATGTTGCACTTGAGAAAAATAATGGTGCATTTAGTGCCTTTGCATATGCTCTTGCCTGTTCAAAGTCACATTTTGTATAATATAAGTATCAAAAACGAACGAAATCGTTAAACGGATACAATAACAATAACATATTCAGTATAGTTTCACATGTGACATGTGTCTGAAGACAATAGGGTGAACACCTTTCTGGAATAAAGAGGGTGCTTTTCGAGTTTCAATAGACCATTGACTCAAGAAAATAGTTTTTTTTCAGAATAGATTTGAAAGAAATGCAAGAGATAAGAAAGTTCTTAAAGCATTCAAAACTGTCACTCTTTATTGACACTAATTTTTAATTATTATATCTTTAGCTCAAAACTCATAATGTTATATCTGCGTAAAATGAATGATGGTCATTTAAATATTCTTCTTTGAAAAATTCTATGGTATATATAGAAAATTATACTATGTATACAAATAAAAAAAAATCATGTTTATACTTCATATATTAAATTTTGAACACTTTTAATAAACATTTTAGTTTAATCACTATTAATACAGACCTAGATCGCTTGCACATATAAACCTTTTAGATACTAAAATTCAAAATCAAGAGGAAAACAATTCAGATCGTACGCTAAGATCCGTAAGCAATAAAAAATAATGAAAATGATATATACCTGACTTGCAATTGTCCATTGAAGATCCAATGGCAATTTCACAAAATCATCAAACTTTGTCCCTATCATTACAGGAGTTGCTGTCTGATTCCATTGACGTGCTTGTTGATGCCAGCTAAGGACACTACACAAAAAACGACACGTTAAATTATACTGATAATATAAAAATTACGTTATATATATACTGTCGGTGAATATAAATTAAACGTCATACCTACTGAGTGTACATCTACTTGTGAGATCAAACATGAAAAACATTGCTACAGAATCCTTACAAGCCATTGGAATTTGAGTTGGGCCAGAAACATCACCTGCATTATTATTATCATTATTAATTAAGATCAACGGTTCGATATAAAAAACATCTCGTGTTAGCAGAGTTTTAAAAAGGACTGCAACTCAAATTAGTGCAATTTAAACAATTTATCTAATAAAAGTATTCGTAACTACTGTCACGATTCGAACTTGTGACCTATAAATTTGAAAATAACTTTTTTTTATACCTTTAACTTCCCACATGCTATATGAGATTCTTGTCCCTTTCACACATAAAGTTTTGTCCATTTGATTTACTCCTTTGGTTGACAATCCTTCATCTACTTCCTCTTTTCCTACATATTTTCTCTTCAATTTGGAAAGAAAAAATAAAAACAAGAAAAATTAGTTACATATGGATCAAAATTAAAACTACAAATACATAAATCAATAATATTGCTAATAACACTATTAAAAAATAGAATTTTCTATGATCGAGTTAGAAATTCATCTGAATTTTTTATTTGTCACCTATGGATTTCGGATTAATTCCATTGAAAATCCATTTTCTTAATAATGAGAAATGAATCTTAAACGTAACTCAATCTCAAAAGATTGTCTATAAAACGAAAACCATCTAAAATCATATGAGAAAACATAAGGTCCATTATCTCAAGGAGGATGCAAACTTGTTTACCATATTAGTTTAGTTGAAACCAATAATACTAAGAAAATTTGAAAATTTTCACTAAATATTAAATTTTGAACTCATATTTTCAAATTTTCAATGGATTCGATGGTGAGAAATTAAAAATTAAACTCATTGGTTAAATTAATTCATCTTTACAACCCACACATGTCAAAATCAAACATTTAGAGCATGAAAAACGTAACATAGAGTTTCAACATCGAATATATCAAGAACACAGATGAATCTGACTCTAACCTTACATATCCAAACCAAATATCTCGAACATGAAAAACACGATATGGAGGTTAAACCTCCAATACATATACCAAGAATAGAGATGAATCTGACTCTAACTCCACACATCAAACCAAACATCTAAAACATGAAAAATACAACATGGAGGTTCAACCTCGAAAAATGAATCTGACTCTGATACCTCATTTGAATATATATAGAAGAAGAAAAAAACTTACCAAGAAACTTGTCTTTCCAATTTGATTATCACCCAAAAGACTAATCTTCAAGGCAACAACATTCTCAGATGAATCCTTAGAATGATCACAACAACATGTGGATGACATATTCTCCGAAAACCCTCCGGGGGACGCCATCCCCGCCCCAGCTGGCGGAGATGGCATCCCCGTGGCGGCGGCCGTGGTGGTTGGAAAAGATTGATTATGTGACAATTGTCTATAATTAATAGACTTACCTAACCAACAAGCAAGAACTTTGTTCCAAAATGAATTCAAATATTTTTGTAAAATTGTAAATTTACATACTATTTTTCTTTTCATATTCAAATGAACCATTCTTCTATAACAAAGGAGCAAACGTTTAGTCATTTTTTTTCTCTTTTTTTTGGTGATTTAATTTCTTAAGGAAAAAAAAAGGCCTCAAGAGGGAGCTAATGCTTATAGTGCTTAGCTTCTTCTTTTGGCCTTAAAAGAGAGAAAAAAAAAAGACAAAGACTCTTTTGCTGAATTATTAATCATAATTTCTTTTTATTTATTTATTTTTCTTTCTTCTTCTTAGAGTTTGTTTTTTTGTGTGGAATTTAAAATAATTTGAACTTTTACCATTCATTTTATTTTTTCTATTTTTAATGTGTGGTAAATGGCTAATTAAGTTTGTAACTATTGCCGTGTAATTAGGGACGGTTGACCGTTTAAAAGGTTTAAATGAAAATATAAATTATGTAATTATTATTTTCAAATATAGTTGTCTATAGGTTGGTGAGACAAAAAAAAAAGTAAATATCTTTTTATATAAGCAAATGTTTTGTAATAAAGTATAACTATATCTTTTGCTCGTCTTTTCGATCAAGTTCGTCGCATACGACATATTTAGTGTGATTTTAATGTAGTTTACGAAATATTATATCAGAGTGAGATTTATTTTTTGTGTACAGATTCATCTTTTAGTCAAAACTGCAATATGGAGCACGTTTGAGTTCAGTGTAACTTACGGGATATTATATATCGAAGCAAAAATTTATCTCGTGCACATCCGATGGATAACAAGGTTCTCTTATCATTAAAAAAAAAAGCTTTTCCGGTCAAGCTTATCACACGAAATATATTTAATACAATTTTTAACATAATTATTAAATATTATATTAAAACATAATTTATCTAATATACATTCAAAAGATAACAACGACCAATTTTCTTTTATCGTAAAAAAAATGGAGAAATTAATAACTAGTAAATTAATTAAAGAACCGACAAATGTATGAAGAAAGGGTCAATTTTCACGTGTAGCCAATAATCATGCAACCATGTAAGGTATCTAAATTGGAAAGAGGTGCCCCACTCATTACTCATTATTTATTTTATTTTATATTATTATATATACCATAAAATAAAATAAAAATCTTATTTTCAAGAAAAAAATAATTCATTTATAAGTTTGGAAGTATGAAAATATCAACTAACCTAATTTTAAGTCTTAATATGTACCATCAGATTTCTTGGTAATGACATTGTTTATATGGATATTTTTTTATTAGTAATAGCGAAATATTATTATACAGAACATATAATATGATGTAATATGAAAATTGACTTATTTTTTAAATTGTTATGATATTATCACAGAAGATAACTATTATAAAGAGATTTGATTGTGTATTTATTTATTTTTTTAAATAAGTTTTTCATATTTTTAAATGTTAATAATACTGAAATTAAAGTTTTGTAGTTCTTTAAGAATTGTATGCTCCATTCCGTTTTATATGATACTATTACTGTTTTTTAGAGATTTAAAATAAATTATTGTATTTACGATAACTCTTTTTATATCTTTTAATGTATTTTAAATTATATAAAAAATTGTAACTTCTAGTATACTTTTTTAAAATTTTTAATCAGGTAAAATTTCATTTTTTTTTATAAGAATAAATAGTGATATTATTTTTCTTTTAAGAAAATAGAAAATGATATAATATTTAAGGAGTTTAAAATATTTGGACCCAACAATAATACATGTTTCTAATTGATTAGCGTGTTGATTGAGGGCCCGCAAGACCTACTCATGAGTTTTAAATTCTCATATTCCACGTGTATTAGAAAAAAAATTAAAATCATTTTAACACTATGAAAAATCTTTAACACGTCTAAGAAAATAGAGAGATCGATGATGATGTTGTATTAAAATGGAATGAATGAAATCAAAGTTCGTATATGATATAATCTATAAATAAGAATGTGTCATCAAGAATTAAAATATAAGTTTTATAGAGTGATTTTCGGACTTGCTATATTATAGGAGGTAGAGTGTTGGTGTACATCAGACTGAGATGGTTCGCGCATGTATATAGAAGGAGCACAGAGGCTCTGGTGAAGACGTGTGATAGGTTGACACTGATAGATCTAAGGAGAGACAAAGATATTCTAAGAAAGAATTGAGAAGAGACGATTAGACATGACACGACACGACACAATAAGATATTTCAAAAAAAATTAAAAAGAGACTATTAAATATGACAGGACACGATATATCTTAACGATCGAGAACATAAACCTAAACAAAAGTATAAAAATTGATAATTACGATAAAAGATTAATTAATAGGCGGTCGAGTGATTTCGAAATTATGTGAACCCTACAATAATACGTGTTTATCAATTGAGAGCGTGTTTAATGATTAGGTATGGCCGACACCTAATTAGGAGACATTAAACTAATTTTAATCGATTAAAATTATTGGAGGATATTCGTTTGGTTTGGGAATTTTTAGGCAATTTGACATTAATAAAACTTTATAGTATAATAATATCCATTTTTAAAAGTATATATAGCATGTGAGGGTCACTCATTCGAAAGTTTATTTATATATTTAGGAAGGATAGTATGATTATGCCTGTTTCATAATATTTGACTCGTATTAATTTGATCTTATTTTTTAAGAAAATATTTATTAAAAGACTATTTTATTAAAATTATCCTACTAATTGTATTTCAAAAATTGAAATTTGACTACTAGGAGAAGAAAAAATAGTACTAATACTCTATATAATTATTTAATGATAAAGGATTGATGTATTAGAAGAGGATACAATAAATTTTCTCTTAATTTGTTATAATGTAGAGCGAGTAAAAAAGATATTTTTAATATAAGGATCAAGTGAAACTAAACAGAACGAGTACCTTGGGTTCCTTAATTATTGATGAAATCTAACTTTTAGTCCTTGTGATATATGATTCGTCATATTTCATCTACTAAGATTTAACTAATTATAATGAGTATTTTTTATCTCTCAATGTAAAAAATATATTATAACTAAATTAGTGTTAGAAGCATATTATCCTCAAATGTAAAATAACAATACAATTCTAGCATAATACTTGGGTAATTAAACATTTGAACAATATATTAATAAATCTAAAAAAAATTATGAATATTCATGGAGATGAACCAAAGATACACATCTCAAATAATTGAAAAATTAGTTATGTTTGGTTCAATATTTTAAAAAGTAGAATTATTAGAAACAAAGGGACTGAAAATGCTAACCACATGTCATCTTAATCAAATCTCATCATCTTTCTCTTTCTCTACCAAATTTATTTTTAAAAATGGGCTCTTTTTCATACCTTATAATAATAATAATAATAATGATAATAATAATATGGAATATAATCTTAACATGAGCTAATAATAATGTCCCATGTGGGTGCACACATGTACATGTTTCATGGTGAGTTTTTTTTTTTTTTTTTTTTTTAAAAAAATAATAATAAAGAAGTTTCATTGTTTCTTCATTATGTTTTTTGGTATTTGCAATTAGGTGGCATTTGTTTAAAAAATTTGTGAATTAATACGACCAGAAATTTGAATTAAAATATTAATTCTTTTCTGAATATATATTTTTTTCACTTTGCTACCCCAACATTTGTTTTGATTCTTGCTACCTAGCTAGTTTGATACTAACATTGTATTTAAAGAATTATAAGAGACTACAATTGTAATATTCCTCTAAACAAGGTTGATGAATATTGAAAAATTTCATGTTTATAATGATTATTGATCCACTTTGATGAGAATAAATTATATTCTCTCCGTTCCATATCAGTTAATTATCATTTTATTAAAAATAGTTATTTCATATTAATTGTTCACGTTAAAAAAATTAAGTTAAAGTTTTCACATTTATTTGCAAAATTCCCAAAAAAAAATTATAGGCTTCATTTTAATGAGTATAAAAAAAGTGATACACTAATATGAAACCGAGAAAGTATTAACATGATCAGAATAATAACTATTATATACTTACAATTTCTTGTGTGTAATAGAATGATAATTGTTATTGATGAGATTAATTATGTCATAAAAACAATAATTGAATTCTTGTTATATTGTCCTTGTAAATAGGTTGTTGTCTTGTTGATTGACTTTGATGAGATTAATCATGGCATGAAAATAATAAATTGTAAATGTTAGCCAAGCAAAATGTTTTTTGCTTGATTCTGATATCATCATTGTCAAAAATTATATTTTTAACCAATAACAACGATACAATTTTATTTCATAACAAAGCATGTCAAACAAGCGATAATTTCAACCATAACTTTTGCATGTCCAATCCTTGGTTCATTACAGGAATTTTGCTATAGGCAGGATATTAATGTTACCCAATAATGAAATCGAGCTTCAAACTCCCTCACTAATTCATCCACTTGTATAGATATTTAACATACACATTACAACAATAAAAAATCAATGGCAAGTTACATCTTAAATGGATGGGAAATAATTTTTTTGGACCTTGACTACAATTTTATATATCAACTTCATAATTAATCTTGATTCTTGATCATCTTCATACAAAAATTGATACTATTACTACATTATTAGCTTTGTGGAAACCTCATTTGTTAGAGAAAACATGGGAAAATCCCTTAGCATGAATCTCCTTTTTGTCCATCCAAAATTCATCTATTCCTCTAGAATTGTTTCTTTCTTGTCATCCCACCTTTTCAACCTACTCTGAGCTGATTCCACCTACAATCGAAGACGAATGTAGAATTTATAATCAATAGATTCAGTTTTTTGCAGGACTTCCCTTATGGATTAGGCCAAAAACAACGAGTTTGGTTGAACGATTGAACCTGCTCTAGATCCGTCTCAATTCATGTTTAGCTCAAGGAAAGGATGCTCTCGCCATATTTTTTGTATCCTAAGAGCCAGTTCATCTGGAATCGTTGTCTTGTATTGATAACTTAACAAGGGGTCAGTGTACACTCTACCCTCCTTAGACTCAACCTATGAGGTTACATTGGGTATATTCTTGTTGACCAACTTAAATTTGGACTTGATTTCGTAGTTATGCCAACGTTTCCAAGAAATGATCTTAAAATAGATAGGTAACTAGATGACTTTATAATAAGCATAAGGAGTTTTGCAATTAAATAGTGTTTTGGAATAATGTTGTCTACTTCTAACAGGATGATTACAAGCAGTAGAAAAATTAAAGAGTTTACCTCTTTATTCCAATCAGTTCGAGCGGTGATCCATATTAAAATGATTGTTTGCATCACTGTACCTCCCAGCATTCCTGACCATATTCCCTGTATGCACCAGAATAATGTTGTTATCTTTTCTATAATGTTAAGACTGAGACTAGAAATTTGGTTGTGGAGAATGTTAACGGAGAATGGTGAAATTACCTTAGCGCCAAGTTTGAAGTAAAAGCCAAGAAGAGCACCCAATGGAACTCCGACAATGTAATAGCAGCCTATATTGACATAGGCCACGAAGGTTTGCCATCCACAGCCAACGGCCACGCCTTTTAAGATTTAAGTACATGAATTTTGTCAGATATGTCAACAAAGCAAGGAGTTGATTTCTCAAATAGTCACTCAAGTAATAGTGACTTTCTAAGATAATAACTATAAGTTGAGTCACCATCGGAGGGTGTTGTTTATATTCAGACCTAAATACAGAGAAACAATTAGATGGTTGAACTTGAGTAGTAGTACCAGAATTGCCGATTTCATCAATTCCCTAATTAAAGATTTTCTCTCTTTTTCTATAACGAAATCTTTTTCCTCTGCTTGTGCTTCGTTTTTCATTTGCCTTCAGTTTGTGTATTTTTGAAGGATCATTTGTTATTTGCTTATTCAAAGAATAATCAGTTGATTGTATTGCCTTTAGAGCACGGTCAGAATCATCCATTTGACAGTGTTCGACAATCAAGTAATACTATATAAGTATATGGACGTATGTTGAGGAACTCAAGGGCCAAAGATCCAAATCTTGCACTGAAACCCATAACACTTGCAATTTCAGGTGACATTGATTCTGTTATGATATGTTCTACACTTGTTCCACTACATGTGCAAGAAATTTTTCTCTACTAAAAACTCGATATATATCGCTCCTAAATCTGATTCAAATTCAATATAGTACCTATGGTCCATAAGAAAAATTGATCTGTTCTCAGTGATCAATCAAAAGGAGATTCAAAGAATTGTTTGTGGAAGAAGCAAATCATATAGTGTATTGCCCACAGCATATTGTACATTTAAAGGACACATTTATGTATTATGTTATTTCAAGTAAGGTTTCAAATTGTAAAGAGGATGCTTGATAAACCTCTTACCTGATAAGACGGGCTGAATTCCGTTGAGCATGAGAGAAAGAGCAAGCAATGGACAAAGATCCGAGACAGCTTCAGCCACGACTTCACCTTCAGTGAAGGCATAACTGATGAGATTACGCAATGCAAGAACGATGACTGCAGCAATCACTGAGAGAATGAAAGACCATGATGTAACCACGACAACAGAAAACGCTGCTGATTTGGGATGCCTTGCTCCTAGTTCATTGCTCACTCTCACACTGTTCATCAGCATGTCACATTTAAGAAAGTCAGAAAGGATATTCCCCATTTCAATCATAATTATCCTTAAAAATACATCTCAAGTTCAGCAATTTGCATGACCATTTCCATATAAACTCAAACAATTCAGTTATTGCACATAAACCTGATAAAAATGTAAATTCCCAACATGCATTAGAAAGCTTGGAAGATATCGAGAATAATTAATACACAAACTTGCTTCATTGCATTCCATTGTATGGTACAAACAAAGTATCGTCAGAATTACCAATGAGCAGCAGTCAACATTAATGAGAAGGCATAATACATAGATAGACGCCTCATGGCCTCAACTGGCAACTAAACATTTCATCTTTGAGGATGCACATCTAGACACCTCAACTCGTCTTCATTGTGTCAATTGAACACTCCAACTTACAAAATAATCATCTAGACACATCAAGGTAGGGCGCTGACAAGCCAGAGTGGGGACAAGCTGAGGTGTCTAGATCATAGATGTGCATTCTCAAAGTTGGAGTGCTTAGTTGTCAGTTGAGACCAAGTTACGGTATCTATATATCTATTCCTATTCATATACAGAAACAAAAAAATAGATTATCTGCCTCAAACGCCAATCTCAAAAAGAGTAACAAACTACGAGAAAAAGGTAAGCTAAAATGAGAACTGACCTTGCTGCTGCATTGAATCCAACTGATATCATGAAGACCCAACCAGAAATTGACATGCTTGAGTTATTCACCACCAAACACAAGGAAAGGGCAAAATGGTTAGCAATTGAAAATTTGTAACATACCTTAGATTCTACAGTTGACAAATAATCAGACTTATATCTAAATAATGAAAGAACCATCCTTTAAGTAGTACTTTTGCTATACTTCACTTATGTTCTTAAGGAGGTTAAGTTGACATTTTAACTAAAAGAGAAGTTAACTTGACTTTCGTAACGGTAAGGATGTATGAGAACCACTTTTGAAATCACACTCACCATGTGATAAGTTATTACACTATCGGTATATATAACTTAAATCTTTTCAAATATGAACAGTATTGCAATCAAATAAAATACAAGTATTAATACTCTAGTGGTACAAATTGAGTACACAAATCTAGATAAGTATTAAATAAGCTGCACTGTCAGACCTGAAATTAGGTGTGTTTAATATTGTATCTCTATTGCTATGCCATTCTTTTTCCAAAAGGATTAAATCATTAGAAAAATTCTGTCTTCACAGAACATGACAAGTTATACATGAATAAGAGAAGTTAATTTTCAAAAACTCAAGTGTTTTTATTTTTAATGACAACATTATCTAAGTTAAATTTACATTTATCAAATAAATTTAATAGTAATTTTGGAAAATCTTAATACTAGTGAAGTTTTGAATCGCGTAATCCACCCCACCTATTTTCATCTTATCCCGTGTATCAAACAACTCTGAATGTGTTAGATGAATTGGATTAGACAGAATAATAAAAAGCATGTCTCTAACTTTTGTGTGGGCTCAAACTCAAAGCAGTAGGGTACAAAGCTTTTTTCCATGCAAAATCATTTAAAAAGTTATCTCCATTATTGTTTGGTTAAAGAAAAAATGGATCTAGAAGTCTATTTTCACAATTTGCAATCAGATAGAACGTAGTGCAGGTAGATATTTTACACTATTATTTGACATGTTATGACAGGTTATTTATCATTTGTGTTTGGATTACCAAATCAAACAAAACTAAATATAAATACTTTTCAAATGATTTATAACTACGTAAACATTTTCTACGTCAAATAAAGAAGAAAAAAACGCCGCATTGTTGAGAAGGAAGAGACAAAAAATAGGATAAGCGCTGCAATAAAAAAGATACTTATCGTGAAACTTGATAAAAGTAACATGTATTGTTAACTTGTGTTTGGACATGCGATATGAAGTCATCTTCTCAAATCAGCCTTTGGATTTGTGATTTCAGATTATAATTTAAAATTTCAATTTTTTTAATGTTAAAGTTGACTAATAAATTCATATTTTATATTAAAAAAATAAATCAGTTTAAATTTTATATAAAAAGACTCATGCTCAGCTCTACACTATATGAAAAGATCTGACAACTAAATCTTCATAAGATTATATGTCATTTAAAATTTTGTAAATATACGAATATTTATTTATAAAAGGGACATTGAGATATAATGTATGCATCGTAAAATATTTTAATATCTTGTTTATTAACTATAATTTACTCAATTGGAGTAAAAGATCATGAACGTAAATATTCAAGAGTTTGAGTTTTTCCAATTGAATTGTAAAATCTTACTAAATATATATTTTTAAAAATAAATAGAAAAAAATAGTAAAACAAGCAAATTTGCTCAAATTTAATGGGAAGGAATACAGTTTTAATGGGAATGGAATCTGAGAAAGAGTAAAAAGACCATGAAATGTACTTTGTTTTACCTTTTTCTTATGATTAAAATAACTAAAAATTAATTAATAACTAATTTCAATATTAATTAATGAAGGGTAAAATTGAAAGTAACATTTTAAAAGTAGTCACGAAAATTAAACAATTAAGTTAATTTGCAAAATGAAAAATGTCACAATAATTCAATTAATATGAAATGAAGAGAGTACTATGTTAAAAAGATTTTTTTTATATATATTTAGTAACTCTTTAATTTCATTATTCTACTCTGATTTATTTAAAATTATAAAACTCAAAAGATGTTTTGGTACAGTATCTCTCTTACAATTCTATTTCTTATTAACCTTTGGTCAAGCTTTTGCAATAATAAAAGTGTAAAATGCTTATTTTTAAAAAGTAAGGCATTTAGCCAAAATTTTGGAAGAAAATAAGTACAAATAGCAGAAGTTAATAGATAAAAAAGTCTTCTTTTTTTTCAAAAAAAAAAAACATGTAATACATTTAAAACACTATAAAAAATTCAATTGAACACTAATTGGCGCTCAAAAGTGTTCTCTAAATATATTGTTCAAACACAAACTGTTTCTCGCAAAAATAATTGGCAGGGAGTTTTGTTCTTACCAAATAGAAAGAGCATCCAAAGCCACTTCAGGATTTTCAAGCAAGCCAGCAAGAAGCACCACAATCTGAAAGTACCAAGTCTCCAAGCACAGCATCACTGCCGAGGCCGCCGATAACTTGAAGAACTCCGGCAAGCCGGTAAACGCCATCCAACTGAACCCTTTCCATGTCTGTTTACATTTTTCACTCTTCACAATGTACACAAATTGGCCTATAACAATTATCCACCACGACAAACTCAACACCAATGACGCCCCAAGCAACCCGAGCCCAATCTTAAAAATCACCACCCAGCTCAACCCCAAATGCAACACTAACGTAGCAGCGGAGATGTATGCACTCGGGGCTACAATGCTCTGAGCTTGAAGGAATTTCTGAATCGGAAAATTAATGGCGTAGGCAAATATCTGAGGGATTAAACCGTACACAAACAATGCCGCTGCTGCTGCAATTCTCTCAGTTTGGCCTATGAATATTAGAATTGGCTTGCAGAAAATGTACACTATGGTGAGTAAGATTCCTGTTAGAGTTAACAGAACTGTCGATCTTTGAAGATAAACACCAAGCATATCGTATTTCTTTGCCCCAAATGCTTGACCACATAGTGTTTCCACTGCACTTCCCATGCCCAACTGCCATTTACAAACACACAAACGTAAATTACTAGAAATCTTAAAACTCATTTGATTGACTATATGAAGTTTCACATAATTACGGGAAATCTTAGTTTCACATAATCGATGACAGTTTGACACCCCACCTTATGGGAAATCTTAGTTCAACATAATTGATGAAAGTTTGACCCCCACCTTAGGGGGGCCACCTTGGGGGAAATCTTAGTAGCTCGACTATATGAACTTTGACATAATTGACCTTACGGGAAATCTTAGTTTCATGTATGTAGCTCGACTATATGAACTTTCACATAATTGATGAAAGTTTGACCCCCACCTTAGGGGGGGGGGCACCTTATGGGAAATCTTAGTAGCTCGACTATATGAACTTTGACATAATTGACCTTACGGGAAATCTTAGTTTCATGTAAGTAGCTCGACTATATGAACTTTCACATAATTGATGAAAGTTTGGCTCCCCACCTTACTGAAAATCTTACTTGATTGACTAGCTTAACTTTTATTTAACGTAATCTCTTCCCCTTACCTCATTTTTGAGGAAAAAAAAAACATATTTCACGAAATAGTACAATTTCACCTAAGACTAAAAATAACTCTGATTATCCAAAATTTGTTCGAACTCAGTAACTTTTGCACATATGCTGTATTTTTATTAATAAATTCATAAACTATATATAAATATGTGATTGTGAATCGAGTATACGAACTCATAAACTTTAAATCATGAATCCGCCTATATTTCTTCCTATTTTCATCATTTTTTTCCAGAATAACTTCAATTTTGTGACTCAGACAATATATCAAACATGTTATCTGCATTAACGAAAACCATACCATAAGACCATACGCGAAAACTTGAATCCCTGTATTTCCAAGTGAAGCAGCAGCAAGCTCAAGATTACCCAAGTGACCGGAGAATATCTGAGTCGACATAGACATGATGTAATTAATCATGTAAACCATAACCGCCGGAGCAGCAAGGAAGAAGAGGAGCTTCATTTCTATCCATGTCGCTAATCGGAGTTTACTCCAGAGAGTTATTTCAGTGTCCAAAAGCACAGTTTCGAGCTCGTTGCTCGATTCAAAATTGTGAGTTTCAGATAATTGTGGTGATAATGATGTTACATTGTTTTGTAGAAATGGCCGGTAAATGTCGTTTTCCGGCGAAGCCATCAATTCCGGTGACTGAAGAAAGAGGATAAAGTTGAAAAAAAAAACTTAATAAATGTAGTAATATTAGTGAGTGTGTATATATATATAATATATATAGAAGGAAAATAAACAAACGTAAGCGCTTATGTGATTCATATTTTTGGGATATAAATATACCACATTGTAACGGAGCTAAAATTTTTACGAAAAAATTCAAAACATGAAAAAGCAATATTCCTTCGTTTCTAATTAAATATCATCTTTACTAAAAAATAGATGTTTTTATTAATATTCTCTTTGTTCATATTTATATATCGTTCTTACTACATGTTCCTTGGTTTTCTCTCCATTTTTATTTATACGTCGTTCACACTAAAAATAGATATTCGTTAATACTTGTCATTTATAAAATCAATACATAAATACTTCATTATTCTTCCTATTTTACCATTGAAAGTTATTATCCTTAAAAGTATGAATTTGATCTGATATAAAAAAACTAAATGACTAATTCATGTTCAAATAATAATTTTATTAATTAATTTATGCTCATTTATTAAAAACTTAATTTCAAAAGAATATAAAATAAAATTATACGATAAACTTAAGTAATTTTTTAAAGAACGTAAAATTTAAAATAATAAAATATAAATAAAAACAGAAGTCTTAGAATTTTGCCATACCTAGGTGGTCGGAGTTTCCAATTTGGCTACATAAACCAAATTCAAACTTGGTGTTCTAATTAATTGGTCTATTTCTTTATAATTATCGATCGAACTTTTTGGATTTTATAAAATTAAAATAGTATAAGTCAGTATTTAATGATTAATTGTCACTAATTTATTATATAGTTAAGATCTCGCATCAGCAGACAGCAGTCTTTATCTACCAACTCTGCAGTTTCAGTCCGTATTTTAATGGTTGGTTGTCACAAATTTTTAGAGACTGCGCGATTAAGAATAAAAATGTAATTTAATTTTCATAAAAATTTATTTAAAAAAATAATAAAAAGATAAATAATTTTAGAAATATTTTTTCTTTGTGAATAATTATTAAAAATAAAAATGTAATTTCATGTTAACTCTATCAAAAATAATATTAAGAAAATGAAATAGTTTTAGCATCTAACATAAATTTACCAAAAATAATAACAAGAAAACTGAATAATTCTAGAAACATTTCTAGTTATTGCAAAGTCTATTTACTGTTACTTTCATTAGTTCCTAATATTTTGTATATTCAAGATGTGCTTAATCAACTTTAATTAGGCTTATTTCACTACAAACAAAGTCAAGCTCTTGTTTAAGGGAAACAAAAATATGATTTGGAGAACACAACAACATCATAACCACTGTGTACGAAGACCTTATCCCTCCCTACCTCCTATCTGAGGAGGTAGAGAGGTTGTCTCCGATAGACTACCCAAAAAGACCTTACCCCTCCCTACGAGGTAGAGAGGTTGTCTCGTATAGACCTCCCAAAAAACACAATAAAAAATGAAGAAGAAGAAAAAGAAAACATGAAAAGCAACCAAAATCTTCAATTGATGTAAAGCAAGTTTTACAAATTTCCAGACTTTATTCCCACAAGATGATATACTGCTAGTCATCTTCAAGAGATTAGCTAGACAGTGCTTTCAGAAGTAACAAAATAACCTCGCCAACAATGGCGTTAAAATATTTATGATCCTTCCTCCTCTTTCCAGACCGAAACAGTTATCTGAGAAACGTAGCTACTAGATAATCAGTGCTGTGTTTCATTGCTGACTCAACTGTCGAATGACGTATGGGAGGATACCACCATGGTTGAAGTAAGCCAACTCCACCTGTAGAAGGAAATCAAAGCGCCAATACAATGTTAAGAGACCTAATAGATGGCGAAAGGAGATCTTAATGGGAGATCTCTACTGTATAACATTTTACAATATCTTACATACTACAACTTCAACGCACTACGCATGTGAAAGTCATATACCTCAGTGTCAAAGCGCACTACGCATGTGAAAGATTTTCCAGTGTCTGTTTGTACAGTAACATCTTGACCTGGGCGGATCGCGCTAATGTTTTCTGGGAGATCAATGGTATATCGCTCATGACCTGTCAATCCAAGTGAATCTGCATCCTCACCAGCCTTGAAACATAGAGGCACAATTCCCATTCCTACCAAGTTGCTACGGTGAATCCTCTCGAAGCTTTTAGCAATTACAGCTTTAACTCCCTATCAAACAGTTCTCTTGATTAAAAAATCCTATAGGATACAAACAGGAAGAAATCAACACAAATTCAAACAGAAGTAGGGAAAGTACTCACCAACAACATGGGGCCCTTAGCAGCCCAATCTCGGGAGCTTCCACTTCCGTATTCAGCTCCAGCCAAGATTACTGTGTCTTGCCCAGCAGACTTGTATTTCTAATGGATCATGCATTAAGAAATGTTACAATCATAGAAAATCTCTGAAGTATCAACTACTCTGTTACGAATTTGAAATGCATTATGGGGACTATCTCAATGTCAACAGAATATGCAATGGAATGGCATAATAGAAATGTAAGCAAATGGAAAGAGTAAAGTACCATTGCAGCATCAAACACGGAGAGCTTCTCTCCAGAGGGAATGTGAATCGTCTTTGGGCCAACTTCACCATTTAACAGCTTATTAACAATTCGGATGTTGGCAAAAGTACCCCTAGCCATAATTTCATCATTACCACGACGACTACCATATGAGTTGAAGTCCCTGCGATCAACCCCACGCTCATTAAGGTACTTAGCAGCAGGGCTATCTTTGTGGATGCTTCCAGCTGGTGAAATGTGATCTGTGGTAATACTATCACCAAAGTTCAGCAAGCAGTAAGCATCCTTCACTCCATGGGGCCCTGGGGGATCCATGGTCATATCCTTGAAATATGGTGGCTCATGAATGTACGTAGAGCTAGTGTCCCAAGAGTAGAGCGAGGTAGCTGGTACTGACAATTGATTCCACATGTTATTCCCCTTTGTAATAGCTTCATACGTACTCTTGAACATGTCAGGCAGTACACTTGATTGAACAACCTGAGGAAAGATCTCATTTTCAGTTTACTCTTTTCTTCATCAATTGTAGGTGCACAAAGATAACTAACTAGATACCTCGGCAATTTCTTCAGTCGATGGCCAAATATCCCTGAAGTAGACATTATTACCATCCTTCCCCACTCCAATTGGTTCTTTATCAAAGTCTATATCAACCTGAAAATCATTTATAGTTTTCAGTCAGTCTCTAAGCAACATGAGCTGATGATTGCATATAATATCCCCGTATGTTTTTCATGATCTTCTTAGATCTACAATGAAATCATGTGTGCACAATCATTCTAGAACATGGAGTCTACATTTTGAATTCCTTTTTTTAACAGATTTCTGCTGAAACTCAGTAGCTTGGGCTAAGCTGTGTCAGAATAAACTACCGTTCCAACTTATGAAAGATGCTCATGACAGGGACACAACTGAGATCGATCAGTTAATACAACACGCCAAAAGAGGGCTCTAAAAAGTAAATACCAAAACTGTTCACCTTCAAGGCTTTCGCAATTCCCATTTCGTTCCAAACTGTTAAGTAGTTGCACTTAACACGAGTTCCCAATGAAACCTCAACTATTTTACATTTCCATCACTCTGCCAGCTTTTCTCAAACATGTTCAACTTTGCCTTTGAGCAGATTTTAAATTACTATAGACATCTAATTGTGAAAAATTGTTCCTGTAATTATGTTGCGAACTGGTTCGACCCGTTCAAAATAGGGGTGCGACATGTTATAATATGCTTCACGATGATATAAACTCCCATTTCAAACACAGCATGTCTAATTTGACTCTTATTCTGAGTAGACATTTCTGATAATCATAGATTTTCATCTTATTTGTTCATTAAAGTATGTTTTTACAACCTTATTCCCACTATAATGTGTATAATATATAGCAGAAGCAATTCCCAGGACAAATAAAATATGACTTGGTTCATTCACTTACAGTGCCAGCAAGAGCATAGGCAACCACTAAAGGAGGTGAAGCAAGGTAGTTAGCTCTCGTCAAAGGATGAACACGCCCCTCAAAGTTTCGATTTCCAGAGAGTACGGCAGCAGCAACAATGTCTACACAGACAAGAATAAGTCAAATAATCACCTAAAAACAGACTAGACAATGCTACACCTAAATACAAACAATCATAAGGAGTTACCGTTTTCTGATATAGCAGAAGAAACTGATTCATCCAAATCTCCAGAATTCCCAATACAAGTTGTGCAGCCATATCCAACAATATTAAAACCTTGCTCATTTAAATACTTCTGCAGTCCACTGTTTCACAACAAATACCACATTTCACATAGTGTCAAGCACACACAAGGATGGAATAAGTAGAAACTCCCTCGAGAAACTACAAAGAATACCTCTGGAGCAAATATTTAGTAACTACACCGGAGCCAGGAGCAAGACTTGTTTTAACCCATGGTTTAACCTGGATATCAACAGGATGACATTAGGAAATACGAAGAAATCATTGAAGAAAAACAACTATATATATCAGAACTGACATTTAGACCCAGGTCGCAAGCCTTTTTTGCAACAAGGGCTGCTCCTAGCATAACACTGGGATTTGATGTATTAGTGCAACTTGTGATAGCGGCAATAACAACACTTCCATGCTTGAGCTCTGCATCTTGTCCGTGGAAAGAAAATTTTACCACTTTTTCCTGCGCATCTTTCGGCACAGCAAATCCCTACAGTTATAGAGCCAATTCAAATTAGCATTTCCCGAACTCAAAGGTTGACCTCATATTAGTTTGAGTTGCATGTTCATATATGACGAAGAGATTCAATGGTATTAAGTAGAAAAGAGTACTTGCTCACCTTGAATCCAACCTTGTTATCAAGGCAAGAGTGCCAATCAGACTTCATTTCTTTCAAAGGCACACGGTCATGAGGTCTTTCAGGGAAAGTAAAAATATATATTAGAAAGTTCTTACAATGTTACTCACATTCAATAGATTGTTTAACAAAGACATGAAATATACCTTTTTGGCCCCGACACACAAGGCTCAACTTCAGCAAGGTCTAGGTACAAACAAGAAGAGTACACTTTCTCATGTTGAGGCTGAAATCAGAATATGACAAGTTCTTTAGTACATGGTAAATACAAAAAAAAAAAAAGGACACAACCTTACAGATTGGTATTGGTTCATTTTCTTTTTGACAGTGGGAAAAGAAGGATAATGATATCTAGCCAAAATCTTTCATTTCTCCCTTCGAGAGATTGTCATACTTAAATAAGAGACACTCACAGCTGAGGCTAGAAAGGAAGACCAACCTCATTATAGTCGACAAACATATTATTTGCGCGCAGATATGCTTCGATCATTGACACCTAAAATTTTAGGAGTTAGAAAATACAAAAAGATGTACATCTTATCTTCACGTGTGATGCTTATACGTGTCTAAGCACTTACTGTTTCGTCACTTCTCCCTGTTAATTTCAGATACTGCAAAGTAACATGATCTACAGGGAAGAAACCCATAGTAGCACCATATTCAGGAGACATGTTGGCAATGGTGGCCCTGTCAGCCAACGATAGTTCACCCATTCCATCACCTAAAAAAAGATAAACAAACAGTCAAGTTTTTCTCGGGTGAACCAGTTTACCAATTTGAAATTATTATAGCAAGTAATTTGTCCAGTTTCCCCATATTTACCATAGAACTCAACAAACTTTCCAACAACACCATGCTTCCTCAACATTTGAGTGACTGTCAAGACCAAGTCCGTGGCAGTTACACCACTGCGCAATTTCCCAGATAATTTGAACCCAACGACTCCAGGCAACACCATGCTCATAGGCTGGAAGTATCCAGAAAGTAGCATTGGAAAGGAAGACATTGAAATTTCAGTATAAATTCAGATGTTTTAGTATAATTACTGTAAATTAGTTAGACACAACTGGACTTTCAGAATTGTATAACAAATTTAAAGAACAATAAGCAATATGGTAGAGCCACAAGGAGTTTCTGTTCTCTTAGAGTCGAGGGGAACACATTGCCGTGATTCAAAAGAAGTAAGCAAGCAAACACGTGAATGCATCAGCCTCCATTGAAGCCTAATCGAAACTTCAGGAAGAGAGCTGAATACATCAATGTAAAAAAATGAGAATGTACATCCATGTAAATTCCAAGTGCACTCACTTTCCACCTTTTTTCAAGAGAGATGAAAATGTAGAATTATCATGTTGAGACAAATGGACCTCTATATAAATGGAGCTAACTATGTCCAATTCCATGTAAAATTCTAAGTGAACTCACTAACCACTTTTACAAAGATAGATGAACTGTCATTCTGTCAAATTCCAGTATTTGTGTGTGTATCATAATAGATTAATTTCAGATTAAGGAATGTAGAAATTTCAGCACAGACCAAATAAAAGGAGTTAGATTTGGATCAAGGATTACATCGAAGGAAACTTAATTAAAAGAAGTAATATGAAGTCTGGTGATAAGAGGCATAAAGGAAGCCTAACATCAAAATACATCACTAACTGTAGCACAGAACGAGCAAAGCACTGAAGACTATTCCAAGTTTCAGCATGATACAGAATCCCTTATGGTATTCATAGTTACATACCTGACCAAGCATTGTAGCTTCTGCTTCAATACCTCCAACACCCCAGCCAGCAACTCCAAGCCCATCAATCATAGTGGTGTGTGAATCAGTTCCGACAACACTATCAGGATAGAGCAAACCTTCCCTATTGAAGACGACTCTTCCAAGGTATTCAAGATTCACCTAATAAAATTGTGGTGCCAAAAAGCTAATCAGTTCCGGAATATCATATCCTTTCTTTTTTTCCAGAGGGGTAAATAGGGATAGTAAATCCAGGAATATCAATGCATTGCTTCCACAGAAGAAAGATAATACAGTATAAAGAAAAGAAACATGAAAAGAGCTACAGTCTAGCAGATATGTTACATTCACTATGCACACAGTACAACTGGTTCCTTTCAATTTTCAGGTACAATACCTGATGCACAATACCAGAGCCTGGTGGAACAACAAGCATGTTGCGGAAAGCATTAGAACCCCACTTAAGAAAGGCGAACCTCTCCTTGTTCCTTTGGAATTCAAGTTCCATATTAGCTTGGACTGCATTTTCTGACCTTGCCACATCGACTTGAACTGAATGGTCAATTACTAGATCTACCGGCACCTAAAAATATACCCAATCAAAAAAAAAGAAAAAAAGAAGATAAGACTATTGTGAAGTCGAAGAATCTATTCGAAGACCAATAGAATAGCTGATGATGAATCTTCACGATAAAGAAAACCAACAGAAGAGCAGTAAAAATGACCTCAATTTTTTTATATGTAGATACCATGACCTCAAACTTGTAATAATTAGTGATAACTAAGTCCTTGATACATAAGCATTACAAACAAAATAAAAAAGGAAGCATTTCGATGATAATATATCCAAAATATAAAATCCATGGACTGCACTAATAAGTTGTTGTTGCTTTAGAATATTGAACAACTTGTTTTGGAGAAGTTCCAACTTTTTTGCAGAAACTCTATTCTAAATAAACACCAAGAAACTAACTTCTCTTTCTTGGTGTTTGGTCGAAAAACAGTTCTCGCAAAATAAAATATTATTTGGAAGTCCTCTTCGAATATTTGAAAGAAACACCACCATAGTTGTTTCAACATTTACCATTAAAGGGGACTAACTACACAGTTTAAGAAATTTTGCCAACATCAGCTGAACTTAAAAGAAATGAATACCAATGGATTAATCTTGTCAGCATTGCTGCCAAGTTTGTTCATGGCATCGCGCATGCAAGCAAGGTCCACAACAGCTGGTACACCAGTAAAATCCTGACAAAAACAGTAAAGATGAAAGCTGTTACATCACGAATTGCATTGTTTTTCTTTTTAATTTGGAGACATGACATACTTGCAGCAAAACTCGGGCTGGCTTAAACGGTATCTCCGCTAGCTTCGGAGAAGTATTTTCCCAGTCGATGATCTTCTCAACATCTTCCTTTTTGACTTGAAAGTTGTCACAATTACGGATTGCTGATTCAAGAAGAATTCTGATAGAATATGGCAGCTTGTCTGTTACAATGATGAAATCAATGAGAAGTCAAAAAATTGGAAATTAAACTTAATAAGACGACAGAAAACTGTGATAAGCAATTCAACAATGCAAAATTCAAAAAACGTTAATTTCAACCTCAAAAGGAAAATAAGAGATGGGAAAAGAAGAGGACTTTGTTTAACTAAACATAGTGGTAGGGTGGAGAGAATTACAAGGTCGAAATAGAACCCTCACCAACAAGGTGAAAGTTTTTGGTAGCCAATCAACTGAACTACTGAAATTCCCTGGAAGAAAAAGGACTTTGGAAGGGGTCTAACACCAAGCCTAGACAACATGCAGAAGAACTTGCCATAATTCTCGAATAAGAAGCATGATATTCTAAGTGACAATATACAGATCAACAAATTAAAGCAATGGAGCATGTCATTTATTCACAACACAAATGAAAAGAGAATAGTAGTATATATAACAAATATCAAAGGTCAGATGAAATTACCAATTCGGGGATCATTGAGAGCAGGTAGGCTATAGTATTTCCCGAATTCACCACCTCCAGGCTTGGGAAGACTGGTGAGGATTCCCTTAAATGGGTTCTCTGAAGCTGAATCCATTAACAAACAGTATCAGATTCTTGATTTTCTTTTGGGATCAAGTGTCTAACAAGTCATTCACTGACAGCAGCTCTTGAAAGTTATCAGAAACAATATAAACCATTAAAGACATACCAAACAAAAAATACAAATGTCTAAAGAATAAATATCTTGGGTCAATATCAACATCTGTCATTCAATTTTCCACCTTCCTTAGTCTCATTGAGAAGTACTTAAAATAAAAAAGAAATCATCGAAATCATCCGGTCCACTTTTCTCTATTTTAATAAAAGCCAAAAAAGCTTAACTATTTCTAGCTTTTGGTGGATCCATGATTCCATTCTACATATCCTAGCTTTTTACACCACATATCATTAACAACAATGTTATCACAAGCTAAGTTGAACGAACTCTTCAGTTTCGATTCTGCATGTGTGTCATATTCTCCAAAAATAATACCTTTTTTTGGAGAATCTGACACTCACTAGTTGACGCTTGCTCATTAACATTTTTAAGAGTCCGAACAAAATAGATCACACCGATCCATTATATAAACCTTAACATCAAATACTTCATATTCACATATCGCAACAATCCAATTAAATTTTTTTCAATAAAACCTTCTCAACCAACGCTTCACAAATCACAAACAACATTAATATAAATCTGAAAAAAAATAAAAAAAAATGTAACTTTTACAGCAAACCCAAAGAAAGTTTTTTTTTTTGGTTTTACAAATCCAATGAAAAACAGTGACAGTGAAATGACAGAATTACCCATGGTAGTGAGTTTTCGATGGAAATTGTTGAGAACAGGGGTAACGGCGGCAGTTCTGATCTGAGATGTAAGACTGATCGGAGATTTCCAATCAACACCGTATCTCCACCGCAGCGATCGGAAAGTGGAAGAGAAACTCAAAGAAGAATACCCACTAAAGCAATAAGCACCAGTGGATTTAGAAAGAGTTTTAGATACCGAAAAAGAAGTGAAAAAATTTGGTTTGATGTGAACAGAAGAAGAAACGTACATTACTGTATAAGCCTATATATATAGTATACAATAATTTGGTAGACGAAATGCGTAGGTGGGTGGGGCTAATGGGTATTTGCTGGGGTAGGGTGGGGGGTAGGGCGTGCGGAGGCGGCTAAGAGTTGTGTATCTGTAATTATTGAAGAAGAAAACAGAGTATTTTTTGCTGTAACAAAAATGGAAGAAATGAAGATGAAGATGATGACTATGATTTTGAGAAAAAATAAACCGAGTAAAGAACAGAATATACTTATGTGAGTTCAAAAAAATTATGCGAAGAGGTGATTATACACGACATGACATAATATACATGTATATTAACAGAGATATTTATGGCTCTTTTTTAGTTTATTGATTTGGAAGTCTTAGATATTATCACGTAAGTAATTTGATAAGGATAACTAAATTGACACATTGGTACAATGTATGGTGCTTTATTGACTTGACATCACATGTATTCTATCTAATATTGCAATAATAGTAAATTATTTTATCGGCAAATTCTATTTGATTGAAGAAATTAAAAAATGAAAGATTAATAGATTTAGAGATGATATTTTATTGCATTTGATATCGCAAGTAGATGCATGACAATTTATAGTATGTCTAAGCTTAAATGAAAATAAATATTGTTGTGTAACTTCAATTTATAGATATAAATTGAAATATAAATAGTAATATATATTGATATATATCTTAAATGTAGATAATGATTCTAGAGAGACTATCCTTTAAATCTTATCTAAGTTGTGACATGATGGGTTTTGCTATATTTCGTTAACGTTTATATAATTTTTGTGAATTTGGATATGTTTGAATTCGATCTCTCATTAGATTTTTACGAAAAAATTTACTGAAGTTGCTTCGTGTTTTAGTTAAGTCGGGTCAAGGCCCACGAGGCCCAAATTGAACTGACCCGGGTCCATCACTATGTCAAAGAAATTCCAATTGGAAATTTTCTTTCTTCTTCACTCTCTCTGTATTATTTCACTCTCCTCCAGCGTATAAAGCAAGCTGAATTTTTTCTCATACATACAACAATGGCGGAACCTAAAGTCAAATATGATCGTCAGCTCAGGTGAATTTTTTTAGTGTATTCTATGTTTTCTGCTTTCAGTTCTGTTATGAACGCCATCGCTGAATGTGTAGTTCTTATATAGTTGGATTGAATTGAAAATTTTAGTAGTAGAAATGAGAAAAAAAAGCATCTTTTTTATGTGATATGCTACGGTTGTGGGAAAATATACTGATGAAATATCTATTGAATGCTAGTAAGTTCTAAAGTTAGTTGAGGCTGGGTATATTTAGGGTCTTTTTTTATTTTAATAGTGTGTGAAGTTGTGTTTTTGCGGAAAAAGTTTTGATTTTTCTAAGTTTTGAGTGGTGAATAAGTTTGGTATTTAAGTGGAAAAAAGGCATGAGATGAATGGTTAGTGGAAAGGCAAGGTTGCTGTTTTAATGTGCTAAGGGTGTGTTTGATAGGAACAAAAATGCTTTCTTCGGAAAAAAATGGTTTTTTAAACTTATTTTTCAGTATTTGGTAAGTAAGGAAAAAAATATTATCCTAAGAGTATTTACATGTAATCTAGCAATATGCTATTGGAGTGACACGAGATGGGAAATAGGGGTGGCGGGGAGGAGGCGTTGGGTTGGTGGGGTGAAGACGATGAACTTGGAATGTCACTTATGGAGTTTTTTTTTCCTACTTTCATTAGGGAAGTCATTTTCTTCATTTTAAAGGAATTTCCCAGAATTTTTTTTTTCCAAAACATTTTGACCAACCAAACATGGGAAGATCAAAATATATATTTTGGTAAGTGTTTCCTCCCTACCAAACATGCCCTAACTACTACATGATTTCGCATGATACTAGAGGGGAGAGAGAGAGAGAGAGAGAGTGTGTGTGTGTTCCTTTGTTTGTATTAGAAAAGTCTAATCAGGAATGGATCAGGGATGATCATTCCTATCCTAATCTCCGAGTTAGTCTAGTATTAGAAAATATGATGATTCTTGGTTCTGGATGACCATCATAAATTTTCTTGCAATGCCATATCATGGAATGCCTCATGAGATATGTCATGCAACATTGATACCTTTGTCACAGACTTTACTTTTTGACACATGTTAAATTGATCAACTTATGAATTTCAAGTACATATGTGACTTAAATGTTCACAGCTTTCAAATAATAGTTATACACAGGCAGAGACAGAGATAAGTTTAATATCATTTGGCCTCAATAACAAGGGTTTTATATCATATGACTTATGGGTATTCATGGATGTATGAAGATTCCAACTTGGAATACACCATTCCTCTGCATTCACATGTTTGACAATTAAATTTCTAGGTTGGGGTAGAGATAATACTGATGCTGTTTTGCAGGATATGGGGTGAGAAAGGACAAGCTGCACTGGAGAAAGCCAGTATCTGCTTACTTAACTGTGGTCCAACTGGTTCTGAAACTTTGAAAAATCTTGTTCTTGGTGGGGTGGGAAGCATCACTATTGTTGATGGTTCTAAGGTTGAAGTGGGTGATCTTGGAAATAATTTTATGGGTATGTTACGCTGTTGTGCATATGCATCTACAGTTTTAAAGAACCTTGGCTTCTCCATATTCTTATTTTTCTCTTGTATTTATGGTAGTTGATGAATCAAGTGTTGGACAATCTAAGGCAGAGTGCGTGTGTGCATTTCTTCAAGAGTTAAATGATGCTGTTAAAGCGAAGTTTATAGAAGAACATCCCGAGGAGCTGATTGAGACTAATCCATCATTCTTTTCTCAGTTTACCTTGGTCATAGCTACACAGGTTTGGAGACGCAAATTATCTTGTACTCATAAAAACAATTTGATCTTGGCATAATTCTGCATTCCCACTTTTTTAACTTAGTTTTTGTTATCATAAAACCCCTGTCTATCTGCATATGGTAAAAGAAAGCTCTTGACATGTTCACTTGACATTATGCCACATTTCTTGGTAATTCTACAACATGAAACTGTCAAATTAGATATTGTCGCCAATCAGGCAAATAGCATGTGTTAGTGTTCTTCAAGGTCTGTCTTTTATTCCATAAGAAAGAAGTGATACAGTATGCTCATCTTCTTGTCTTATTTTTTTTATGCACACAAAAGAATTATAGAGAGATTCCTATATTTCATTGTCCTACATACATTGTCCGATATACATATTCCCTCAGAAAGTCTAATTAGTATACACACAGCCAATTCTATTATTTTTTCGGTGTTTATTTTTAAAGAACTTCAGTTACAGTCTCATTCTTGATTGTAACTGAACCACTGAAGAGTCTCTATGTGTAGATCTCAAATTTGAAGTGTCTCTCTGCCTCTTGAATTGCAATTTATGAGCTACAATCATTTCAACACATCTTATCTACTGTGTAATATGTAAATTCTTAAGTGTCCCTGTAGTATGTCCATCAACACTGAGAATTATGTTGACTACATGATATTTGTCTTTTATCTCCTTCTCAACAGATGTAGGGCCATGTTGATTTGAAAGAGCAAACAATTAGTTTTGCTATCTGCATAATTATGAGCAGCAGCTTATCCACTCTTTAAATTGGGAAGCAAGGCTAGACCCCCACCCCCCAAAATAAATAAATAAAAGATATTTTTTGAAAAATAAAATAAAAAGGAATAGAATACAAAAAGGTTCAAGCAAAAGAACAATCTGTTTTCTTTGCCATCCAGCTCAACCGTTCATTTAAATTGCATAACATGGCTAATTGTCTATCAGCAGTTAGCAGTGCATTGGAATTTCTGACAATTTTATCTTATGCCTTTTCGGTTCTTTATCAGTTGGTTGAAGATTCCATGGTGAAATTGGATCGTATCTGTCGGGAGGCAAATATTATTCTAATATTTGCACGATCATATGGCCTCATGGGTCTTGTTAGGATCAGTGTGAAGGTAATCTTATTGCTGCTTAGCCGTTAACTGTGAAATCTGTATTGATAGAGAACTCGTGGGTCTACACCAGTGACTACGTTAACATGGATAATGTGAGAATCTATTTCATTGTAATACAAGGAACTACTGTTGCAAAAAAAGAAAACCATGAAGCCATAGGAATAGAGTGAAACAATGAACGAGCAAGGAAGTTACAATGTGTTTGTTTGATAGAGCTCTTATCAAATGTGATATCATTTATGTTAATCATTTGTTCTCTTCTATCTACAGGAACATACAGTAATTGAATCAAAGCCTGACCATTTCTTAGATGATCTACGTCTTAATGACCCATGGCCAGAACTTCGGAGGTTGGCTGTTTCTTTGTGCTTTCCTCTGTGCTTTGATATGTTATAGTTGTTGTACAATGGATACTGTTCACTTTAACAATATCTCTTATTTCTAACACAAGTACCTTTTTGGCCTTTTTTTTGTTTTGTTTTGATGGGAAACAAACACCCTTGTGGCTATGTTTCAATTAGGATGACTTTGAGTAATATGGAGCATATGCCAGGGATTATGGACTATAACATACACCCCTTACTTCCAAATTGCGGATGCTCCCACATATTCTTGGCGTAGCATAATATAGGGTTCCTTTTTGTCTCAACTGTTCTTTACATCTTTATGAGTTGCGACCCTGTATGAAGGACGTGATTATGTCAAAAGAGTTGTGGTAGATTATCACCCTTATTCCTGCGGTGGAATCCTCTATTTAAGCTGACATTTAACTACATCTAGAAGTGCCTAAGAGTCAATCCAGATCCGTTTACATCTTGAAATAACATTCAGATTCCAGGCTTGTGTTTTTGCTTTACCTTTACTTTTTCTCTATGCTTAAGATCCCCTAGGGAGTTGCTAGAAAGATATACTTGACAACTTCTGAGCAAGAGTTGATCGATTATCTTTTGGGACAATGCGACTCCTCTTAGCAGGGAGGTTTGAAGGTGGTCTCTGGTGTATGGTAAAATTTCTATAAGTGGATATTGGGTGCAGTAGCTTTTCCCTAATGGATAGTAAAATGGCTGCGGCTCTTACGTGGAGCACTCAGTTTGGCAGAATGTCTTCCTATAGAATGATTGCAATGCTGTTATCTTTGGAGAAATGAATGACCCTGTTCTTCATTTGGCTTTTTGTGAGAAATTTAACTTTGTCTACCTTTTGGATGTCTGTTTTTTTGAATTTGAGATGCATAAAAAAAGTACTATTGTCCGGCAATATCTACCTTGACCCACTTAAAAAATAATTCAAGGGTATATAATTGGAAAGAAGCTTTTTATAGAGTTTTTATCCAAACACAAGATGAGGTGGGAGACAATAAACCAAAAACTTGATAAAAATAAATCCTGCATTACTAATCCATGCACTACTAATCCCTGCATTATTATTGCCTGCATTACTAATCCCTGCGTTATTAATCTTTGTACCAAACGACCCCTAAGTGTCTTCTTTTTCAAATACTTCATTCTACTAGATTATCTGTTCACCCCCTCCCTATATCTTCCTTACCGGGCTCTCTTTTGTTGGAATAAAAAGCTTCTGAAAAATTTCACAGTTTAGTTATCTGGTCATGATTCAAGTAACATTAACAGCGTACTGATGTTCGGATGACCTTAGAAGTTTCAAACGATTGAGGGGTTGTACAAGATGAGAAATAATCAGATGCATTTGTTTTTACCTTCTTTCTTTGCTAAGGAAGAGTGGTATAACTTGCTCTGTATTTTTCAGGAGGCTTGTCGTTTCCTAGTATGCGTAGATGCTGCTGAGGATTAAGCTTTTGGTAATGGTAGAAATTGTAAGATTTGTGAACCATCTCTGCTAGAAGTGTGATGCATATAAGTAACAGTAACAAAATTTGCAAACCTGGTAGGTTATTTATGGGTTCTGATATATTCTTTTAAAGAGTCTTGGTGTAAACCCATACTTCATACCTGTGATACATTTAGATTTGTCTTTAATGGAAATTGGGATTTCACTAATGTTAGCGTCTTTCTACTGGGATCCGTCCTTTCCTTAGAGCTTTCACTGTTTCTCCTTATTTCACCAGATACATCTTCCTCATTAAAAGGAGGAAAAAGATAAAAAAAAGGGGGCTGATTTAATTCATTCTTATGACCACAGGTTTGCAGAGACAATCGACTTAAACACAACTGATGCTGTAGTACATAAACACACACCATATATTATTATCCTTGTTAAGATGGCAGAGGAATGGACGAATATGCATGGTGGAAAGTTTCCTTCTACCAGAGAAGAAAAAAAACAATTCAAGGTTGAAATACATATTTGTCAAATCCTTCTTAAGTTTCATCCTAAATCATTCCATTTTGGTCCATCTAAGGTGATTTGGTCAAATTATTAAATGTCATAGGATTTGATCAAATCCAAGATGAGCACGGTGGATGAAGAAAACTATAAAGAAGCCATGGAAGCATCATTTAAGGTCTTTTCCCCAGTAGGGATTGGTAAGTATATCTATGATTTGTATGCTGTATCAGAAACTCATACTATTTTTTTCGATCTTGTCTAATAATATTAGTGGTGATTTATTATATTTTTGTCGAGTCTTTGGGATGGATTCTTAGCGGTTCAACCCCTGCTTTTGTGGAGTCCTTAATCTGGGAAGCAGTTTCATTTGACTGTCATTGCACCTGCATTAAGAACAAGAACTCTCATCAGTCCATTTATTAACATCCATAACTGATTTATGTTTTCCAATATTGCTTTAGGCAACCTTCAACTGATGTTATTAGCACAATCATATGCAGCTTCCCGAGATGTAAAAAAATTTATAGTAAGAGAATTAATTTGAATATTTTCTTCAGTGAGATCTCTATAATCTGTAGGAAGCTACATTGAAATACCTGCAATATCAAGTTGAGGGTTGCCTAATAACCAGATTTGAAATTTTAGTAGATGATGATTTTTTATTTTAGTACATGTCAAAAGCTCCCAATTTCTTGTGAAGCTGCTTCACATCTTTCATCTTTTGGTTCCCATTCGTCTTTGTTTAATGAATGAATATTTTCACCTAATTTTGTGTGTAAATCTAGAGTTGCTTGTGATCTTTGGCAGCAATTTATTTCATTATCTGATTTCTTTCTCAAAATTTGAATAGATTTTTTACTTTGTTTTGTTTCCAAAATATTACTTGTCTGTTTCTGGTTGTCTTTTTCTTTACTTGATCAGGATGATGCCACTAGTTCTCAAGATTGTTGAGGTAGGGACATCTTGAATTTACTGAGAAACATGCATTTGGTGTATTGTCAATGCGGCATTTAACATAATCAGTTGCGATGTTACTAAATTTTAAAATAAACCTTCTGTCTTTGTACTTCAGGAGGCTCTGCTATGACTTAAAAAATAAATAAATTGGAGAGGCTTTGCTAAACACCAATAAACATGATTTGCTTAGATTTGGCTGCTTGGAGATGGTTTATGAATTGGTTTTTATGTATTCATCATATTGTTTCTCTTTATTGCAAACTAGAGGACTAATTAGGGTAACATGCAGTTGCAACTTTGTACGCCTTGACGGACATTGTAGTCTTAGTCTTTTATTTTTTTGGATTGATTGGTTATTGCTTCAATGCAAGAAGGATAACTCTGTGGAGAAGTCTTTGAATTGATAAATATCCTAGAGAATAAGTGGGTCTTGAGTTGGGTTAGAGACTTTCTTTTCTAAACTTGTAATCATAATGACTGTAGATCTTAGTTCATCAAATAAAAAGAATACTCACGGAGTAAAGAATTATTTCTGGAAACTTGACATTGTATTGGTTTCAATTTAGTGAGGTGGAATCTTAATTTGGAACCTGACGATGAGATCAGAAATTTGTAATTGAGTTTTCTCTTTCGTATACTAGGTCCAAACTTACAGAAGATTATCAATGACAGCTGTACAGAAGTTGATTCCAATTCATCTGATTTTTGGGTGATGGTAGCAGCCCTGAAGGTAACTTACACTTTCTAAAGAAAAAGCATACACACAGAGGAAAGAAGCTGGGAAACAGTTTCTGGAATTATTGCAGCTTTGTTAGTTGATTTAACTTTATTAATAGAAGAATTGCCGAGTTGATAGGTCCACTATAGCATGATTTTACATTGCTGATGTTTTGTTATTCTTGCTCATTTCTTTAGCTCAAAATAACAAAAAGACATTTTATTAGTCCATACATTTGATGGCTTTTAGTTGATTGCTTAGATTGGAAGTACCAGTTCCATTGGTTCTTCTCTTAGTGAGTTGCTTGTAGTAGTTTCTTCCTTTGAATCTTGCTTGTTTGTATCATTTCGAAAGAGTGAGAGGGACGGCAGGGGATGGAGGGAAGAGCCTTTTTGTCAAGTTCTACATCCGAGTAATGTGGCAACAATCTATAGGCCTAAGGCTCTGGGTCTATCCTCTACAGTGCGATGATCCTTCCATCTCTTGTGTCTTTGTTGCTTTTCTGCATTTGCACAAGAAAATTTGAGTTACTAGATGGATTAGACGAATGTTGCTTAATTTGGGAACTAACTGAGATTTTGTGAAAAATTATTTTCCCTGTGTTCATGTCATTCTTTTAATTGGTTTATATCTAATTTGTATATTAATTATTTTATTAGTATGCTCGCAAAACTATTACATTGTCAGTCTTCATCTTGGTTAAAATGTTCGTTGTTTATCCTTTTCAGCAAATACATTTTCCTTAGTAGCCCTTATTAGACAACCTGCTTAAATTACCTAAATTGATATATTTTCTTGCATTCTAGGAGTTCATAGCTAGTGAAGGTGGTGGGGAGACACCTCTTGAGGGATCAATACCAGATATGACATCATCAACTGAGTTAGTGGTTTAAGTTTCTTCACAACTCATTAAGTTTTTTTTAAGATCTATGGGAGTTTGTTTATTGATGCTTGGACTGTTAACTCTATTGCAGATTGTACGTAAACCTGCAAAAGACCTACCAAGCCAAGGCCGAGGCTGATTTTCTAGTTATGGAGCAAAGGGTCAAGAATTTACTCAAGAAAATTAGTAGGGATCCAGCCAGCATCTCCAAGGCGAATATAAAGAGCTTTTGTAGAAATGCAAGGAAACTTGCTGTAAGGGCATTTCATGTTTTCTGTTCCCTTAGTTTGAAAGTTCGTCCATCTAGAATTATTTCTTTGTGCTACGTGAATCTATCTTTTTGAGACTTTACACATCGTAATTCTTGCTATATAAGCCATATAATCTCTCGGTTTCATTTTGTGCGTCTTAGTTTTGGCATGCAGTTGAAGGATGTAAAAGGATTTTTGAATTTTATGGTCTTAAACTAAATGTGTGTATAACATACCGAAACACCTTTGAATCTCGTGGTGTCAAAGATGCCACATCATTGCTATAAGGGAGATATATTAAGGTTAAAATGGGAATATTGGAATTAAATACTTACTAGATATAGAAAGATCGAATTCTTTTTGAAACAGAGGACACATAAATTGGAACACTGAGAATATTAATCTGTTAGACCCTGATGAAGGACTCTGTTTTTAAGCTTGCTGTTTTTGTGGTATGAGTCTGTTATCCTGTCTTGTCTCTTCTCTCAAAGCTCTTCTTGTATCCAACCTCTTTTCTGCAAGTGGTCAAATTTGGGTTCATTCTAAGGAGCCATCCAGAAAAGGTCCTAAATTATTAAACGGGTTATCTTGCTTGGCACATGCCTTGTAAGTACTTCACTATGGCTGTGAAAGGGGGCGGGGGGGAATTCTGTCAGGCAGAAGGATGCTAGGTTGGGAACAGATATTTCCTGGTGTTTCTCCCCTATTTGATTCGGCAGTTGTTTGAAAATCCTCATTGGTCTCAAAAACTATATGCTACACAAAGTGTGTTCAGCTATGCTGTGTGGGTGGGTGGGGGGGATCTTAAAAACCTTCTCCTTCTACATGCATCATTTTTGTGGTTGAGTTTGTTGTTATCTTAGTGATAAGATACGATGATAGTGATTAACGTCATTATTTCTGGCTGGATGTTTTAGTTTCCTGTCATTGAAATTTTATCTTCCATTGTGTTAGGTTTGCAGATATCGGCTCATTGAGGACGAGTTCAACTCTCCTGCCCAACCAGAGTTACAGAAGTATCTGACAGATGAGGATTATGGGTATGTAATTGCTTACCATAGGAATATGGATTGACATGGTCTATTGACCTCGAGTTGGAAACATCATCTGAGATATAAATCGAAGTAGGAAGGGCTTCTTGGGATAATTTAAGCTCTTCGAACCAACATGATCCTTTCATGATACTTTGATTGTTTTGTGATACCACATAACAGGACTTTGCAAGAAGCCAACACTCTTAAAGTACTTCCTGAAAAGTAAGTCTATCCCAGTTAAAGCCCCGTGCCATTTCATGGTGGATATTCTTTTTGTAAATCCTTTTCCCAAGGGCTTCTAGTGAAGTCACATATGAACTTCCAAATTTTGAAAAGTAGATTTAGAAGTCATAATTTAGGTTATTAAGACATTTTATGTTGAAGTAGGAGTATTTCAAGTTCTTTTAATGAAGAATCTCTCTTTTTAAGGTGTCTGCATGCTGGACTTGATGAAGGCACTATTTAGTCTAGTTGCCTCTATGTTATTAAGCTAACATTGAATACTGCTAACTTTTCAAGTGATGCTCACCTTTTGTTGAACAAGCGAAATGGAGCATAAAGGTAAATAAAAAGAAATTAGGATTAAATTCCCTAGTTATGCTAATCAAAGCGTTAGTGGCAGCTTGGTCGGAATAAATAAGTAGCTTTGAGAATGAGAAGTTGGTAATTCATACTACACAAGTCTTTTTGATTAGATAGCTACATTTTATTGAGCAACCATTAGGATGGAGTTGCTTCTTAAAATTTACTTTGTTCTAATTTTTGTGATTTCTTTACAGTTTATCTTAAATTTCTTTTGAAGACTGTTGTATTTTCTAGTTCTTTCAGATTGTAATTATGCTGATGATGCATCTGTGTGCCATTTCTTAATATTTGCAATGGCATCTTGTACTGAGGAAAAGGTAAATAGATGGTTAGCTGGGATAAAGGAAAAGAAAAAAGTACTTAAATATTCATATAATAGACATGGAACTGCAGCCATTTAGTCATTCAGAAGGTTTGATAGGAGCCGGCCCTACTGCCATCTGTTTTTCAGCCAAAAGATATTTGATTGTCAATCTTTTGTTGGTCTTTGGGTATCAAATGTTCGAAAAAATTAGGGACGTAGTATTGTCCAAGCTTGTTTGAATTGCTTTTCATGCTGAAGGTAAAAATAGATGTGGAAGCAAAGAAACACTGGCTAGAATTATAGTATTTAATGCTGAGTGGAAATAACGATAAACACTCACCCTTTGAAGCAATTTAGCTGTTGGGATGGTGTAAACTGGATTTTTGTGTTAACAGTTGCTTTCTGATGTGTCTCTCGATTCTCTTTCCATTAGTAGATATCTGGCATGTAAAAGTAGGGGGGAAATAAAGAAATGCGAAGTTAAAGACTTGTTGCTGAGATTAATAGTTTAATACAATACATTTTGACAATTAAACAAAATGAAGCTTAAGGAGAGTTTGACTTGGTCATTTAGTTTGACATTCTTAAAGACATCAGATATTCTGAATGGGTGCTCAATTTTTTTCTTTTCTTTCTGAACTATAAATATTTATGGCAGTACTGCTGCGGGTCTTTATATTCTTCTTCGAGCAGCTGACCGGTTTGCTGCGAACTATAACAAATTTCCTGGACAATTTGATGGGTAAGGACTTATGCTTTCTCGTCCATACAATTCAATTTTTGAAGGAAAAGTAAATTTATGGCCGTCTGACCTTCAGAATTTCTTGGTAGTGAGATGGATGAGGATATATCCCGGCTGAAAACTACAGCTGTTGGCCTACTCAATGACCTTGGTTGCAATGGTTCTTCTGTATCAGAGGACCTTATTAATGAGATGTGTCGGTATGGTGCTTCGGAGCTTCATGTTGTAGCTGCCTTTGTTGGAGGAGTCGCATCACAAGAAGTGATCAAGGTTTGTGTCTCCTTCAATTTTGAACTTGAATCTTGCTTTTTATTCGAAACTTCTACTTTACTGTATATACAGCCATGTTTGATCGGAGCAGTAATCTAAGTTCTATATGCAGCTCATCACTAGACAATTCATTCCCATGTCTGGAACTTTCATCTTTAATGGCATAGATCACAAATCTCAACTGTTGTTGCTCTAGTCTCTGAATTCACAGGCATGTTCTTTCTTTCACCTTTTATTATCTTACTGTTGTTACTGCTTATGTCTTCATAAGTTTTGGGTTTCTGCTTTCTTTGAGCCGAGGGTCTATCGAAACAACCTCTCTACCTGTCAAGGTAGGGGTAAGGTCTACGTACATTCTACCCTCCCCAAACCTCATTCGTGGGAGTATGTGGGACTATACTAGGTATGTTGTTATTGTTTTCTTCTTTCGTTCACCCTTACATGGTATTCTTAGGTTCACCGGGCCTGATAGTTTTTTTGCTTTCACTCCCCTTGGCAGATAGCATTTCTTCAGTTTTCAATCTTCAGAGGAGTCCTACAGCAGCATGTGAAAAGCAAAGTTTGTCATACTTCCTTTGATTTGCAGGAAATTTAGGATCAGTGAAAGATTTTAAGAAAGAGAGTACATTTCTTGACAAGCGCCTAGGACGCTGATCCATTGGTAACAGCACAACACGGGATGTGTGGTTTAGGTGCACGTCACGAGTTTGAACATGCTGTGGACTAAAATGATAGTTTTAGCTGTTTTAGAAACAGATATATGGGGGATGTTTCATTTTGATATCCTATTTCATCTCATTTTTCTTAACCTGCAGTCTGCAATTTGATCTAACTAAATGCTCATTTCCCTCTATTTATAATACGAGTTTTCGAAACGTGCATCGCACGTTTGTCCCCTAATTGATATTAGAAAATTTTAATCTATATAGCTAAGTTCAAATCTAAGTCCTTTCATATGTAAGTTTAACATAAGAATATAACTCTGCACAAAATATAACATGAAAATCTTGTGTTAGATGTTGGAGGTTTGATATATTAAATACTTCATGAAAAAATAAACATTTTATTTTATCAGAGGAATTAATATATTTTAATTACTAAACATAAGTTTTAATAATCAAAAAAGAAATTGTCTATAAAAAAAGATGCGTATAAAGAAAAATATTATAAAATGTTTGGACGGTATACCATCAAATTTATAGAAAAAATTACAATTTCAAACGAAAAAAAGAAGTAAATAAAGACATGGCATCCATAGAAAAAGACATCACGTTAAAATATATAGACAAAAATATTTTCATACTAATTGAATTACACTTTGTTAAAAGTAGACTTATTCTAGACAAAACATGAATTACTTTAGACGAAACATATCATATGTATAAAAAATTATGATCATATAATAATAATAAATAAGACAAACAGAAAGAAGACATGAATATGTTAAGAAAGATAAACTATATTTGTTGAACTATATATTAAAGTGTGTGTGTATATATATATATATATATATATATATATATNGTAATTATTATTCTATGGAATTCAACATGTTTACCCTCAAAATAATTAATGATAAATACAAAATGTGATTAGCTTTACTATATATATCCTAAAAATAGCAGAAAGGATGAATGCAAAAATACAGTAATCAACTACGAAGTTATATTTAAAAACTCAAAACGATGGAGATGTGAAAAATAAAATATTTACTTACAACTTCATATTGGAATATATTCATCTTGTAACTATCATAACTTACATATTTCTCAAAAAAAAGAAGATGAATATGCATGAAATTTTAAAGAATACAAATAAATAAAATAGTAAGAATTCTTATAATTACAAACTGGTAATGAAAATTTTACAAGAAATGTAGACTAACCTACTGAAGAATGCAAGATGATTACAAACTTGAATAAAACAAGGAATATATATAATGGGTGATTAATCTCCCATTAATTCACTATTTTATTAAATGACACATATTAAGCTACACTTATAGCCTCACTAAAATAAATTAATTACTATAACAAATTTATATGATTTTTAATAAATATAAAGACCATGTGTCAATCTCTTTGTTGTTACTATTTTGGTATCTAAAATAAAAAAATAGAAATAACAAAGAAAGTTTGTGCTGTTACCAACTCTTCTTAATCATTTAATGGGTTGCTTCACTATTTTTAATGTTTTGCTCAATTCAATTTTTTGTTTACCTTCAAACATTTCACAATCAATGAATATAAATGGCCTATAATAATAGTTTAATTATTGAGAAATTTCCTATATATATAAGTCTAGTGGTAGAAACTTTATTACTTTATTAATTGTTGGTTTAATTAATGTTCCATTGGAATGGATAGTTGTGTGGTTATGGTCAGTTCGATGTAAAAAACATATACATTCATAAAAAAATCAGAAAAGGATTAAATTTTAAAAAATATAATACAAATAACTTATTATATTACAAATATCAATATTTATTTTTATCGCTCGATAGAAATATAATATATTTTAAGCTAGACAAAAAAATACCAAACACACATGACACACTGACATTGTAATATCATGAAATTTTATTTTTCTTGATAGAGAACAATAGCTTATAATCCCATTACACATGTCAAGATTCTATAGATTCCCTTCAACTTTTTTTCTCTTTTCTGATTCCTCCATCACTTTAAAATGCAAACTGTCAAGCATATATTCGCTAGACGCGGAATTAGAATTTTCATTTATAGGTTCTCGAGTACAATAGTTCTTTTGTTTATTGCATTCCAAAAAAATTATTTACACATATTACATGTATTAACTCATAATATTTGATAGATATAATATTTGAACCGAATTCAACTTAAAATATTGATAAAAATCCATATAAGAAGATCAAAGGACCTATCACCCTCGATGTCTTAGACTAAACACCCCTAATCACGCCCAGAGCTGGAAGCCTAGTGTGGATCAAGAACGACATCGGTGGAGTACAATAATTGGGATGATCCTTAACTCTCTGATACCATGTAAAGATATAACATTTGACTTTAACTGAACCTCAAAAGTATATATTCCCGAAGTCCATATAAAAAGACGAAAATGCCCTTCTCCCATCAATGTTGGAAACTTAATAATATTGACAATTCAAGAAAGAAGGGCATTTATGTAAGCCACTATAGCAAAAACTAGTACAATTTTCTCATGATTAATGAACCCCATTTTCATTATAGGAGAAATGTCCTCAATCTTGAAAAGGACAGTTTGGTAAATTTGGTACATGTAGCTGTGCTGTTCATTGTCTTCACTTCTGTTCCAAAGAATTCCATGTAATAGTTATAGGCTAATAGCTTCTTCCTATAAACTGTAATTTTCCTCAAACTTTGTTCCTAGGATTCACTTTTTCTGTAAAAAAAATTATAGCTTTATTGGTTTGTGGGTGTCTGAGATTTTGGTTTTCCGTGTTTGGTACTCATATTGAAGCTCTGACTGTAATCTTGATTCGCGGGCTTTCTAGAAGAGGTCAAAATCGAGACGTCTGATTAAGGGTGTGTTTGATATGTATTTCAAGAACAGAGGAGCAACAGAAAGGCCATCAAGAAGTGTAGTTTCTAAAAAATGGAGTCTTTTTCTATGTCTTGGAAGTTTTTGTGCTGGAATGTTCTTCACAAACAGGTAAAAAGAAATCATTTTTTTTAATAAAGATTGAATTTTTATAGTGATATTTCACTTTTACATTTTTAAGTACTTGTCAATTGGATTTTACTATTTGATATGTTATATAAGTCTTTCTGTTTGATTTGCTAGATTCTAGTGATTCCGAATGAACTAACTTTTGAATTTTTGTTATAGCGAAATACTGTTATAGAAAACATGAGAATATAACATAACATGAAAAATCGATTCAAGAAAAAAAAAAGAACTTGACTGTTATTGTGAAATGTTATTATAGATTAGAAACTGACTTTTATAGATAGGTCTAATTGTAGATTTGCGATATCTTCAATACTTCTGTTTTCTCCCTTTAAATCTACTTTGGTATGTGTTAGTTCAACCGAGGGTCTTTAGGAAACAGTCTTTCTACGTCCACGAGATAGAGGTAAGATCTGCGTACACTCTATCCTCCCCAGACCCCATCTGTTGGATAAAATCCTGGTTATGTTGTTGTTATATGTTTATTTGACAATAATTTAAGCATTTATCATTGCAGAATGTGGATAGTTTCTGAAACAAAAGAAGGAATTACAAGAACAACTACAGTTGAAGCTGAAAGATTGAAATTAATTTCAGAGAATTGCATTACAAAATTTGTAAGTATTCCTAATTCTAACTTGAAGCTTATTTTCTGTTTATTTACCTCAACAAAACATCTTAACCTTGATTTTTTTGTTTAGTTGCAGCAGCAAGATGTAAAACTTGTATCCAAAGATAATTTTGGGATATTAGATAAAACCATTTCAAATTTGGAGATAGAGTTGGCTGAAGCAAAGGCAGCTCACGAGTCGATTCTCAGTGGGGTTCCGATATCAGAAGAGATCGAAAAGGGTGAATCACGAAGAAGAAGAAAATATTTTATGGTGGTAGGAATAAACACTGCATTTAGTAGCAGAAAAAGAAGGGATTCAGTTCGCGCTACATGGATGCCACAAGGTTTAATGACTCTGCCTATGCCTTAACTCGTCTCGTGCTGGCATTTGCTTTGTCTGAGTGTTGACATTGTTGATTTTAACATGGTGAAACAGGTGAAAAAAGAAGGAAGCTGGAAGAAGAGAAAGGAATAATCATTCGCTTCGTCATTGGTCATAGGTGGGGGATTTGCTTCTTTTCAATTAACTAAACCTTTTCTTTATAGTGGTAATCGTTTTTTGAGTTGATGGTCGAAATATCATCATCGTTAATGATAGTTCAGATAGGGAACTCACAGAAATGTAGTACTTCAGGTGTGCTTTTGACCATTATCTCTTAATTTTCTACTCGGAATTGTTTTCATATAATGTAGTTAGATTATAATAACTTAAGTAAAATTTTGTTGCTTTATGATTGCTTCTGAGTGGGCGTTTTTGCAGTTCCCGACATGAGTATAATGATATTTTTGGAGTATCCGAGCAACATACATTCTGAGTGAACACCTCTTAATCTCTTTGATTGAAGTTCATTCTGTCCCTATACCATTACATAAAATCCTATCCTCTTTTGTCTGCATTAACTCTTGTTTGCACTCTTGTATTCGATTAAAAGACAATATAAACGTTTAACATGGCTAAAAAGCTAAAAATTTGTTTTGCAGTGCCACATTAGGGGGCATATTAGACAAAGCTATTGAAGCTGAGGACAAAAAGCACGGTGATTTCTTGCGTCTGGTAATATTTTTCTCTCACATGTCCTTTGATCATTCACTTTACTCTTGTGAATCACATGTTATAATTGATGTATCCACACTTAAAAAAGACGATACATCACTCTGTTGCCTTTTAACAGGATCATATTGAGGGTTATCTTGAATTGTCCTCCAAGACGAAGACTTACTTTGCTACAGCTGTTAACTTATGGGATGCTGAGTATTACATCAAGGTTGATGATGATGTTCATGTCAATATAGGTAACCAAAATATTTCGTAATTTTTCTGCCTTGACATACTTAACACTTAGCCAAAACCATCACTTTTCAATGTTATATAGAGATTGTAAGACTTGTTACAGCAAATTCAAGCTTGATTTTTTCATTTCTGTTGCAGCTACACTGGCGGAAACATTAGTAAGGCACAGTAAAAAACCACGTATATATATCGGGTGCATGAAATCTGGTCCTGTCCTCTCCAGGAAGTAAGGACATCCAATTTTTTCTGACAAATTGAAACTTGAAGTTTCATTTTTTATCATTTTGTTGTTTTCAATGGCAGAGGTGTAAGGTATCATGAACCGGAATATTGGAAATTCGGAGACAAGTATTTTCGTCATGCTACTGGACAAATATATGCCATTTCGAAAGACTTAGCAACTTACATATCAGCAAACCAGTTAAGTATCTTTTTCTTAATATAGTTCGAATAAAAGCATAGTTTTTATTCTTTCCTATGTTGCTCACACTCTCTAAAAATATTTCCACACCCGCGTTGAATCCTCCAAAATGCATAGCTTTTGGAAGATCCGACACACACCCTTCAGTATTTTTGATGAGTCCGAGCAGCCTCTTACCTATGTATACTCTTCTTGATATGTAAAGGCATGTACTTCATAAGTATACAAACGAAGATGTGTCACTGGGGGCTTGGTTTATTGGACTCGATGTGCAGCATATCGATGATCGTAGACTGTGTTGTGGAACCCCACCTGGTAAAGCACACCTCTTCTTTTCTTCTGTATAACAGTATTATTAGTTACTCGTTGGATTTCTTTGGAACATTTCTCACTAAATGATTATATGAATTACAATCTTTTGTCTTCATTGAAAATAGTTTCATGACTTTACTGTTATAGTAGGTAAAATTCAGTGAGCGTAATACATGTGTGTGAGTTGATGTCTAACGAGACGTTGTTAGTTTCATCTTTGTGTTATCAAATTTGATACGAAAAGTACTTGTCGATGCAGATTGTGAATGGAAGGCACAGGCAGGCAACGTTTGTGTTGCCTCTTTCGACTGGACCTGCAGTGGAATATGCAGGTCTGTCGATAGGATGAAGGAGGTCCATCGCCATTGTGGCGAAGGAGAGAATGCACTATGGAAAGCTGCATTCTGAGGACATTCACTATGTCAAAATTCACATTTCTTTTGGTTGGAAGTACATATTATACGTTTGATCAAAGGCGAATTCAGAATTCAGAATGTAGAATAAGTGGTTTGAAAATAAGTGTAATTGTATTATATGTATACATTTTGTCCTTTTTTTTCTTCATATGTATACATAGTTCGAGCAGAAAAGCAGTCGATTCAGTTGAACTTGTAGAAGATTCCCTCTTCATAGGTTTAGCTGTGGGGAAACCTACTACATTTTTGTGACAAATAAAACTCATATCATTGTATATATCTCTAATAATGCAAGTGGAATGAATTGTTTGAGGATTTAACTTATAGACATCGATATTGAAAAAAAAAACTGTAAAATTTATTCGACTACAAAATATATTCAGACATAAATTAAATAAATATGAAATCCTAAATTTCTTTGGAATTATTGCTCAACAAATATGTTAGTATTATTGGACATCTCAACTAATGTTTGATAGCAATGTTTAAAACATGTTTGTTCCTCTATAATAAAACAACATGTTACATTTGTGTAAAGTAAAATATTGATTATTAAATAGGTAGGGAAACACACATATGGAATGTTGGAGGGACAAATTAGCCTGCACATGGAAGAACAAAATTCCAATACAAACATAAATAACTATGCCCCATCTGAGACAAGCTGCTCGGATAGTAAGCACCCTTCACTTTCAATCATAAGATTGTGAGTTCGAATCATCAAGAGAGTGAAAAATAACACTATGCCCCAATTGAACCCTCCATCCTTAATTAGAAGTTTAGTTTTGAATTCAAATACCGAAAATGGAGAAAATCTTGGTAGGAATCGAATCCTCCTTATAGTATGACCATTAAAATCTGAGCTATAAGAGAAGGCTATAAGTTGAAGAAATATAGTTGGTACATAGTACTATTTTTTTGGTTTTCTTAAGTCTGGTTGAATTTGGATTCGCTCCGAAAAGTGTCATATTTAAGGGTGAAACGCTCCCTAACATGGGCAAATCCGTAGTCGGGGAGACTCAAAAGTACATAATACATTTGCCCTTTCATTTATATGGTTATTCTTTAGAATTTTTTTGTGTATATTAACCTAAGAGGACATTTGCAAAAAAAATTATCTAATTCCACTAGGAAAGTCATTCTTCTCATTTTCAAAGAATTTATTTTCTTAGAAAAAATATATTTCAAATTTTTTATTTTCTTATAAAAAATATATTTTAAAATTTTTCATCTAACGAAACATGAAAAAATCGAAAAGCCACTCTAAAAACCTCTCTTTTTCTTTGGAGATATTGACAAGTTTAACCTAAAGAAGAGAGTAGGGTGGTTGCTCTTTAACTATCAAACACTTGGGAGTTTAAATGAGTTTATCCGTAAAGAACGCTTTATAATTTCTTTCGATATGATCAATACCTGGTGATCAGAGTTATTCGATAATACAAATAACACAAACAACCAACATATATAAAACCTTTCCCCTTTCATATTTTCTTAGATTCATCTCACCTTTATACAACAAAAATGTCCAAAAGAGTTCATTTTTTCAAAGTCCAATGCAAGTATGTGTGACATTGTTTTCTAAATTTTACATGTAAATCTTACATTATACTGAAAATTAATTAAATCATATCGATATTAAAGAAAAACTGAGATAATTAATCAAATGGTTTTGAAAAGTCTTTTTTTAGTTGTACAAACTAAAGTAATCAAAAAAATAATATGATATACATTTCATAAAATAACAATCGAATCGAATCATTAATATTTTTAAGTAAAGAATCATATATGATACATTAATTCAGATACACACAAACTGTCTCAAACACTATCGTATTTTTTTTAAAAAAAAAGTGGTCAACCTTCAACCACTTAATAAGAAATATGACAAGTAGAATAAGAACCAACATAAAATAATTTTAAAATCATTATTAACTCTAGAATAGCCCAACACAACATTTTCAAACAGACATAAAGAACACATAATTAATGGAAAAAATAGTTCAAGCAACAAAAATCAATTAATTTAATTTTACCAGTGAATATATTTTTACTTCAAATGGCAAAAAAATTGTACTTCACTACTTGATGTTGATGTAGAACAAAGTACATATATACATTCATGGACAACTAAAGATTTAGCTACACGTGATATTGGCGCGGCTCAATCAAAAAGTAGACTCAAAATGTTCTTAAGTACTGCTTTCTCATTGAACCGCACCAATATCTCGTGTATTCATCCATTTGAAAACTCAAACATCCATTCTTGATTTTTACTTCAACTTTATTTTTTTTCCCTTTTCCATCATATTTACTAAGCAAAATAAACTATATGTGAAAAGGAAAAATAAAAAATCTATAAGTTATGAGATTTTTTATGAAGAAATATTTGAAGAATAGAAGACTAGGTATTTTTGAGGTAAAGAATTAATCTTAAAAATAGGAAAAATAACATGGAAGATGACAATATTGTTTGGTGCATTTAAGAAGTAGCATTAAATTGGCCAACTACTCAACTAGAAAAGGAGTTGGAAATATTAAAGAAGGTAGAGGAAATGTGTAAGAATGACTAAAAAAAAAGGCAGATAAATATTTTCTCCGTCTCAAATTATTTATCGTGATTTTTCATATACGTCCCTAAAAATATATTAATTAGGGGGAATTTGATTATTATTATCATTATTTATACCTTATTATATTATCTTGTTTCATATAATATTTACTTCATTTATATATTATCTTTCTATTGTTAAAATATTTATAATCTTTGAGATCGAATACTACTAAATATAAAATGGGGAAAATATAAATTTATCTTATATTCTTAAAATAATTATTTTTAAAAAATACGATAAATAATTTTAGACGGAAATAATTTTGAGACAAAAGGAAAAAAAAGTATAAGAAGCTTTTGATACTTTTGCATTAAATGGGGGCATGGGTTAGGGCAGAGGATGTTTGGTTCTGTTTAATCCTCGCATTTAAATCACCTTTTTTATGGGCTATTTTAAATTAAAAAATAATAATAAATTTAATATAGAGAAATAGCATAATTTCATTTTATTTTATATATCTATTTTAATTTGTTGTAACATATAATCGTCTTATTTTTCAGGTTAAGTAATTATACTTTTTATGGATGGTTGAAAAGAAATTACATAGACAATTATAAAACAAATAAAATATAAATATAAATATAATCTTGATTTAGAGTCGAGCAAATTATATCATTTCAACTTCATTGACAATCAGTGGTTAAATTTGAGATCAACTTTCTATCACGATCTTACAACCTAGAGAACTCAACTGATAGGACGTCAATTTCTCATAGCAAAACGGGGTTGATATCTATTTATAGGTGATTGTCCTTGTGATTCAACCTTCTTTCCTGGCGAATCGAGTTAATGAAATCGCACTGATACATCTCGGACACACTTGAAACAGGCCCAAATATGAATCATTTGGGCTGGATGATCATGGGCCACATTTGGGCTTCTTGTTCCTCTTCATCAACTTCAAGCCTCATCCTTAATATTTGGGCCTTTTGAAGCACTACATGGCCTTAATGTCTACTTGTATAGAACTCCTTGTTGTGAGTGCTCAGATGTGAGCGCTAAGGGGTCGTTTAGTAGAATGCATTAGAAAAAATATATGTATTAGCATTGTCTATTACTAATAATACTAGTGAAGTCAGAAATTTCATTAAGAATATTTGAGAATCAATATATACGTATGAAAATAAATTTTTGACCTATACATTTCGTATAATTTTTCATATATATATAGTATAATACGAAGGGTGTTTGACTGACCACTCTATGCTACACGTGGCTACACCACTAACTTGTACCTTATTGGTAAACTTCTTCAATTTATGTATAACTAATATATACATTTTGTCTAGTATTAAGGTATGTACATTGCAATGAGTTTTAATATATGCATTAACACGATTTAAAACTTAATCGCCCCTCAAAACCTTGTTCACATTATATTTATTGAGGATATTTTTATAAACAAATATGATCCATAGGGCAAGTGGGATTCACTTTTTTTTTCTTTTCTAAAGATCAACTAATTAAGAAATGACCAAAAGCAAAGTTTCTTATGTATATTGCTTCATAGTATAAACTTTATGTCATAGTTTTTTTCTATATTTAGCAAAGGCCATATATATATCAAAACATTATTTTTGCAGGCATTAGGATGAAGTAAGATCTGATTTTATAGGCGGCTACTTCAAATGATAAAATATTAATTTCTAAAGATTCTTATAGGGGATCAAATAGACGGGACGATTAAATTTGAATAGATTAAAATGAGTTAAATTAATAATATACAAATTATTGATATGCTTAGAAGTTGTTTGGATTAAAATAAAGGGAAATGCACAAGTACATTTTCAATCTACATTCGAAATTTCAGAGACACACTTATACTATACAAAGATTCTATTACCCCCCTGAACTTATTTTATAAGTAATTTTCTACTCCTTTTCGGTCTACGTGGCACTAACTTGAAAAAAAAAGTCAAGCAACGTTAGGCCCACAAGATAGTGCCACATAGACCGAAAATGGATAAAAAATTATTAATAAATAAGTTTAGGGGTAATAGGATGTTAGTATAGTATAAGTGTATCTCTGAAATTTCTGGCATAAGTTGAGGGGATACTTGTGCATTATCCTAAAATAAACTAAAAAACGGGTCATAAACCAACTCATCCAATTCTTACTACATTTTAATAAATTGATCGAATTATCTTTTTATGGGTTAATTTTATATATATACTCAAATTATTATCGTCAACGTTACCTAGTTGTTTCCAACTTGTCTTACTCATAATAAAATAATAGTCGAAAAAGCTGGATCAATTGAAGGAGATACTACAAATTCTTTGTCATGTATTTAATCAGCTCGCGTGATTTATCATAAATTACATATATTTGACAAGTTTTTTCCATGTAAAGAGATGGAAAATGATGTATCGTTCACGTTAGACATAAAGGCCGTTAAAAATATACTTGCTTCTACTTTTTTTTTAACTCGAAATTATCTTTTTAATTGTTTTAAGTTATTAGATCAGACTAAAAAATTCAATTTTAAACGATATAAACAAATTATTATACATTTCACTCGCCAATTATTTTTTCTTTTGCAGTTCATAATTTAAACGTGAAGAGAGCGATGCTACTGATAATATTTATTCGTATCAAATATTTATACCTAACTAAATAATTCAATTAATTTAAGAATCGAAAATTTATACGAAAGTTCCTAATCATTACCTCATATATATATATATATATATATATATATAAAAGGAGATTAATAAAAGTAATTAACACACAAGGTGTATGAAGTTAGCAAGAGAATTTTATGGCTTGAAATATGGTAATGTATAGAAAGTCATAATAAGTGCATGAATATATTGCAAGACAAATTTAATTCCAAGTTGGGGAAAATTATGGTGTAATTGTTGGAAAGGAAATATAATTAGCTCTATCAATAAAAGGGATAATTATAGTTCATAAAAGGGATAATTATAGTTCAGGACTGTGTTGGTACGACGAAAAATATTTTTCATAAAAAATATTTTTTTAGAAAAAATAAATGGGTTCTACTTTTTTATCTTCTTATGTTTGATATACAAGTAAAAGGTATCATCTTAGAAACATGCATATATGATTACAAATATAGACAAATAATATGCGAGAGGGGGATAGTGGCGGAGATGGGTTTACACGGGGTGTAATGAAGATGAAGTGTGTACGTTGGAGGGTAGGGAAAATATAATTATGAATGTGAAAACGTCTCTTCTTCTTTTTTTTTTACCGTCATTAGAAAGTCATTTTACTAATTTTTTTGTTATTTCAAAAAATTTTCCGAATCTATTTTATTTGTCATGATTATCTTTTACCTATTTTTAAAGAAAATGTTTCATTGAATATACAATTTGACTATATTACTTTTTATTTAATTTAATACTATTTTTTTCTTTTGCTAATTGTTATATTAATCTCTTTTTATATTAATTAATTAATTATAAGGGTGGAAGTGCAAAAAAAAAATTCTATTTTAATTTTAAAATGACAATATTTTGAATAAAATATTTTTTAGTTATTTCAGAATAATGAGCTATACTTTTCCTTTATAATAATTAGATATTGTCTATCCTATGGCCTTATGGGCATTTGTTACGTGACCAAATGTATGGCGTATAAAAAGCATATCCAAAATTCAAATTAATATAATTAACAAAATTTAAAATAAAGTACAAAAATACAGAATACAAAACATGCATGTATTAGGTCACCAACTAGGGGAGTCAAGTATAACGGAGTAAAGTATAATACGAAAAGTCAGAATTATTCAATATATATATATATATATATTATAATTTTTTTAGCGAAATAGATATTGATCGGATAAAAGTTACTCCATCGATGAACCTAATAGCCTCTTTCCCATCCGATCCCCCCATTCAACACACACAATATACATATATAGTGTGTATACGAAATGCACTAATGTGTCTTGCGCTTGTATATGTCTTTTCTTTTTTTTTTAAAAGTTTTAAAACGATAGTATTATGTTATGAATTTAAACAGTAAAATTAACTATTAAATGCTTTTTTCCGAACTCTACGTATAGAATATTTTGTGCATCAATTTTTTTTATATAAGTGTAAAGGACATAAGAACAAACAAAAAGTGAACTATGAATAATTTTTTTAAGGAAATTCTAATAATAGAGACATTTTATTACCTAGTACTAATTCAAAAAAGGGAAAAAAAAGTGTTTTTTGACATCATAAAAAATGTTAATAATTTTTTTCTTTAAAAAAAAGGGGAAAAAATCATCATAAAATATTCCAAATTTAGTAAAGACAACATCACCCTGCATTTATGCGAGATTTCGGATAAAGAAGGATATTATCCAATTATTGTTATTATTATTATTATTATTAATTTCTCAGTTATAATTATAAGATTTGTTTAAAAAAGAACGATATATTGTTATACTTAGCAAATGAACTTAATTTTAGATTTGATATATTGTTATACTTAGCAAATGAACTTAATTTTAGATTTATTATCATACGTTTTAATGAAATATTTTATAGTTGTGACTTGTGAGAATTAGTTTTTCTTTTCTCTTGCAAAATTGAGATAATAGAAAATATTAGGTTTGATCGAAAATACAAAATAAAATATTTTAAATGTTTCATAGATTTAGATGAGGCAAAAAGTATTTTACGCTGTAATCTTTAATTTTGTGACGAGCCTCGTAGTCACGTAAAAATTATTTTGTTAAAATCTTTTATTCTGATTTATGACATATTTTTTATTTATTGTGGAGTTTAATCACCATAAATGTTTTTTTGGTGGTGATCTCATGATCATCAAATAATATTCTAAAATATCGAATATTGTATTGAAGTATATCATACATATATGATTCATAATATTATTATAAACTATTAAATATATAAACTAGTATTAGTAATATAAAAGTAATTATTTAGATGTTAGAATTTTGATTCTTCCATCTTGATTGAAATTTCATTCTTTGTGTAATTAATTAATTAATAAAGAAAATTGCTTCTATTTTCTTTTACTTGTTTAAGGTGTTAAAGGATTTGAATCATAATTCTCTATATATCTATTATATATATATATATATATATATATATATATGATTACATGTACGTCAAAAGCAATTATTGATCGTGAAAAATTTAAAATCAAACTTCAAATATTGAATATAATTATACTAAATTATTTTGCTATAGTGTTTTAAAAATCAAAAATTTAAATTATCAAATAAAATTTTTAATATCGTAACATATCGTACCATGTCCAACCCTACGATATACTACCAACCATCCTAGAATAGCCATTATTAGTGGTAATAATTTTCAGAGTTTTTTGTAGCAAGTTTATTCATCAAAAAAAATAAATGATTTGTAATGACTAAACTTGCTGCAAAAAGCTTACTTATATTAATATTCATGTTATTAATCTTACTTATTATAGATAATTATCTTACTAAATTATCCAATAGTATAAAAATTATCGATATATAAAAGTTAAACATATCATAAAACTAGACATGCAACTCAAACAAAGAAGTTTATTTGTTTCATCAAAACAAATAAAGCCAAGACAATTAATCAATGGCCAATTATCAGTAATCAGTCTAAATAGTAACCTAAAGCAAATGATTTTTTTTTTGTTTTTTTTTTAAAAAAGAAACTTGCAATCTTTGCTATTTACTTAATTGTAAATTTATGAATAGGAATATAAATAAATGTCTTGACTACTTTTAATTAACTAAAACAAGGACATGATTTCCTATTCTTGATAATCCTTAAAAAGAGACGGATCTAGCTTGTAACTAACGGGTTCACGTGCACCCTGTACAGAGATCTTGTCTATATATTAAGAAATTTTTCTAAACATCTATAACTATTTGACTGATTATTATATTTCAACTTAAAATTGTTCGTATGAGAAACCGATAAACTTCAAATTCTGAATCTGCAATTCCGAATCTTCATGAACTTGATTTTGAGGACAATTGAATTTGGTCACATTCAAAAGATTGACCATTTGATGTATTTTGTTGATCATCACACCAGTCAGGAACAGGTACACCAAGTGGAAAATTATCAAGAAATCTCATAATATCATCATCTACTTGATTACCTATATTCTCCAATGAAGCTTCCTTTGTTGTTATCCCTATATATATATATACAAAGTTAATTCAATTTCTAAAATAAATTCTTATAAATAGAGGTATCTTCAATACATTTTAATATGATCTAATTAAATAAATTATGTTTACATCATTAATGTATAAAACTTAAACTCATGAGGTATAAAAAAAAAGACTATACATAAGTTTACATAAGTTAATATATATCATAGCTTAAGATAACCTACATTGTTATTCTTAATTTGACAATTTACAATACTAAAAATGTGAAATATTGACATGTATTTTTGAAATTTTCTATCGTTGAATCAGAAATTTATATAAGGGAATTCAAAAAAATTCTAGAATGTCAGTTGTAATTAAAACATACGACCTAAATCAATTTAATTCTAATATGTCAGTTGTAATTAGTACATACGACCTAAAAATTCTAGAATGTCAGTTGTAATGTCAAGCAAATTCAACATATCATATAACAAAAAAAAAATCATATATATATTTACTTTATTTGCACAATGTAATTTCCCAACAAGCGAAATTCCAAGCAGAACTTTATTGTAAAATTTCACATTTTTTTTAATAAATTAATTATTCGTTAGATTATTCGTGCATATATAAGTTAAAAATCGATTTAAAATTAATGGAGGATTTACCTGAGGATGAATTGGGAGAGCTTGAATCTTCAGAATGTTTATGAGAAAAATTATATGTTGATTCTTCCGTTAAAATTGCATCTGCTGCTTCTTCTGTTAATCCATATTCTTCCCAAACTAATTTCCCTTTATTATTATCTTCGCTTTCAATTGGACAATTTTCCTCAATTTTTTCACCTCTTGTTAAAGTATGAGATTCCTCCAATAAATCTTCTAATAATCCACTATTTCCTCGCGATAATCCATGATTAATCGCGTAATTATTATCAGCATGATCACTTGATGTACTAGTAGTCCTAGGCACAGACGATTGGATTGAACGATGCTCTATGCCCATACCTGTTAGTGAACATACAAGTACGAGAAAATATGAAATGAATTAACAAATATGATCAAATTAAATTCATTTTGGCTAAGGGATGCATACCTAAGATCAAACCATTAGGGTTTGAGGAAATCGCGGTATAAGGTCTAGTAGTTGTGGTAAAATTTGGATAGGTATGTTGAAGTGGTGGAACCGGCATAGAACTAGAATAACGTTGACTAAAATTATTAGGTACGGGTGCTACCATCGAAGAAAGTTGTGAATTCTTCATCGATGATGCTAATGTTAGAGACAGACTAACACGAGGGTCGCGAAAAAACTTGACTTGGTTGTTGATGTTATTTGTGTTTGTGAGAAATGGAGAACTAGGGTTATTATTGAATTGGTATTGATGTGGAATGATGTTTCTACTAGGTTTCATTGTTGAAGGATTGAAGATATCTAAAAGGGAAAGAGGGGAATTATTGTTGTAATTGGAGTTTTGATGATTATCAAATGGTGAAGGGATATTAGTACTATGTTGTTGATTTTGGTCTTGTTGGTAATTTTGTGGTTGTATGTCTTGAGGGTATATTGGTAATCCGGCTCTTTGTCTTCTCTTTAGCCTCGTATTCCAATAATTCTTGATTTCATTATCCGTTCTACCTGGAAGCTGCGTACGTAGAATAAGAATAAGAAGAAATAATTAGTACATTTTACATTAATAAGTACAAAAGGAGTTGATGAAACACAATTCTAGTGATGTTGAATGAGTAGGAATGTCTTCAAATAATTAATCTGATAAATTACAAATTGCATCGAAAATCGATGAATTCAGCTCATTATATATAACCAATCTTTTCACACATATATAGCGATAGAGAAGAATTAAAACCAAAATTTTGATTTTTTATGTATGTGTTAATTAAGGTTTAGATCGCATTAATGAGTAATTATTATCAGAAGAATAAATAAACAAACCTGAGCAGCCATACGAGCCCATTTGTTTCCAAGTTTTGCATGAAGTTCCACAATAAGCCTTTCTTCCTCTAAAGAAAATGCACCTTTTTTTAGATGAGGCCTCAAATGATTTGCCCATCTTAACCTACAACTCTTTCCACATCTCATTAACCCTGAATTCCTTTGAACCGCGTTCCAATTCCCTTCTCCGTGTTTCTTCACATACTCCATCAAAATCGCGTCTTCAGTTGTTGTCCATGGACCTTTTTTTAGTACTTGTCTCGTACATCCTCCATTGTTTTTATTCACTCCTCCTCCACTTGGAGCCATCAAGATTTCGTTTTCAAATATTCCTACAAATTTAAAATAAAAAGGAATTTAAGTTAGTTACACATAATATACTTTGCATGTCAAGATTGCCTTTTACTACAAAGCTACATAACAATTAATAGTAATGCATCATTACAAAATAATAGTAATGCATCATTACAAAAAGTAATTCTTAACTAATAGTTTCAAAATATTATTATCGTAATGTAATTCTGAGATACAAACTTCTTTTTTTTTTTGGATATAAAAGGAGATAACTCACAATTCTTTATAAGGGGGTTTTCTTTCTTTTATATCCTCAATGATCAATAAGGGTTTGATAAATAAGCTCCAAAAACTCTTCTTCTTTTTTTAATTGTTTTTGTATAGACAAAGGAATATAAGTTTTTTCAAGAAGGTAGAGAGAGAAAGTAAGAGATTTGAAAGTGTGGAAATGAGGAAAAAGTTGTGAGAATGAAGAGAGTTTAGAAAGGAATAGTTGGCAACAAATATTTATAGGACTTACCTTTTATTTCGTAGCGATTTGTAAGCTCTATCTATGCTTTAATTATTTATTTATTTTTTTTTGGTTGGGGGGGGGGTTTTTCTTTGTCCACACTTTTTCTTCTCTTTCTTATAATTCATGCTTTTCATCACTTCCCTCGATTTGCAAAAAAAAGGATTTATTTTTATTTCGTTTCAATTTACGTGAACTTATTTAATTGAGCATAAAAAAAAATTATTAATTTTAAATGTGATATGATATTTATATGATTACTAGACTTTTAGACATATTAAAACATGATTGACTAGAAGAATATTTTTATTATGAAAGGCAAAATGGAAAACTTGAATTGAATTAACTTGTGAACGTCAACTATCTCATCAGATATTTGTTAGCTATCACAAACATAAGTACTGAGGTAACAACGTAAAGCAATGATTAAACAATTTTTTGAAAGTCATGAAAATAAAATTGATTTATCTGTTTCAATTTGTTTGTTCTATTTTGACTTGACACCGAATGAAAACTGTATTATATGATTTAATGGAATCAAAAAATTATCGAAAAGGGATATACATTCTTTGTTTAACGAACTAAAAAGAAAAGTTAGACAAACAAATTAAAACGAAAAGATCTATAGAGAATGAAAACATTCGTGACGTCTCAAAATGGAAAATGTATCATATATTTAAATTGGACTGGAAGAAGTAATAAATGTATTGTACAATGGACATTATAATTCAATTACGGATTTCAAAATTACATTGTTTAAGATAAAAGAAGAATAGCTACACGATCAAATTGAAAGTAATTATCAAGAAAAGGAAAGGGGATAAAAGAACTAAATATATCAATTAAACTTCAAAATCTATGTTCGAAAAGAATTTCTAGTTCATATATAGTAATTCAAATTCTTAAATAATCTAGAAATAGAAGAAAATAAAATGAATCGAGCTAATTGACCTTATATGTCCTCACATATACATTGTAATTTTCCGAGGAAGAAGGTTAGGATGAACCCCACTCATACACCCTGGCTCCGCAATTTGAGAAGTCATTTCATTGTTTGAATCACAGGTGAACTATTTCTGCATTTACGCCATTGCTTCTGAGGGCGTCATCTCATGCAACAACTTTCTGAATTGAGCAATGTCACTCTGTAACTCACCTTGCTCTCGTGGTTTTGAAATTCTCCATAGAACGAACGAGACATCAAGGGGATAAATTGATGGTTTCTGAGTGATGAAGATGATGTTGTCGCGGAGAAGTAGAAGGTTTAAGTCTTTTGAGAAGCAACCATGCATCAGAGGCAGAGCACCCCTGGTTCATTTCAGTAGCAACTGGAATTGGAGATTCTTCATTCAAATGAACAAGCATTGTTCCCTGCAAGACACATTGTCCAAGACATTTTCATGCACAGAGGCCAGAGCATATGTTTGAAGTACTAATTTTACGAGATCAAAATCCTTCAGCAGGTAACAGCTTTAACGTCAATAATAATCGAGTTAATAATCATAGAAATTATCATTTGGATTCTATTATTTTTTCATGTTTCATGTACTTATGATTTATAAATGCAGAGTCATGCCATTAAGACCTATCCCTGGACGCATATTTTTCACTTGGAGAGATGTGGTTGCCCTGTACTTCTTGATCCGACAAACAAATATGAACTTAGAAGATTCATGTGGAGTTTTCTATAAACAAAATTCCCTTCATGGATAGCAGTGATATACCTCAAAATTAATCAAGAATTTCTGGAAACATTTCAGAGTCTCCTTCGTGTCACTGACTCGTTTGCCATCTGAAGAACTAAGAGCAGCATTTACCTCTGCAGGAGAAAAGCCTATTTTTTCCTGCACAAGCTGAAGCAGACAAAAGTTAAACAATAATCAGATTCTGACAGTTAGGGGGTGTCCAGTCTTCAATAACTTACAGCATGATCTATAAGGATCTCAGAGATTAGGCTGCCATCATCAACATAAACCCGAAGCTCGTATTTACTACTCTGTTTATACTGAAAGCCCTTCACACCAGTAAGAAAGCACTGCAGATTTAAGGCAGATATCAGTTTCTTATTAACATGAAGATAATTCTACTCCGTAATCCCAACTTTTTGCACTAAAAGTAAAAAAAATAGAGTTCACTGTTTTGTATTTTGAGTGACAAAACACGATATTAAAATAATCTTAATCGAAATGGCTAATTACCAACTCTAAATGCGCAAAAATCAAGACAAGGCAGAATGATAGCAAATGAATCAGATATGCATAAAAGTACGCTGCTAGGAAGAGGGATGCCAGTTATGGGGTTTTTCTTGATAGATTGCAATTTGCATTGGCTTAAGAAAAAACCCATTCCTACTTGAGCAATTTGCCATTCGAATTTCAGTCTTGTATTTTCATTAGATTAATTTATAGAGATTATTCTGCTTGCGAGTATCTCCAATTGACCCATACAAATTACAGCCAAGTGGAAAAAGACCCAATTAATAAGGGTAAGATAGAAGGGACGCAGTGAATTTTCTACATGGAAGCATCAGAGAAGTTGATATCACGAGGAAGAGCAAAAGTTACCTTAATTTTTCCTGTAACAGTGGAAGCACTGCCATTCACACCAGCCTGCTTAGCTGACAGACTAGCTAAGTAAGTGAAAGGGTTTTCCTTCGCTCCAGAAAGTATATATGGATGGTCCAATTCATCAACCAAATCAATTTGATCAACGTCAATTGCTGCAGCAGACAATGTATCTGATGTTACATCTTCATTATGGAAACTACCGCTAGACACACAAAGGCTTTCCCTGCTCCTGCTACTGGCAGGTGTGGCAGGGTCACTTCTAACATCTGACAAAAGTTCCTCCACTTCCATGGAAGAAGAAGATGAAAGGACAGGGTCATTATGTTCCCTTCTAATTGGAACATCAATGCCTTCAGTGGTCATGTCAGCCATATGGATATCCTCTGCATGACTAGCTGCANAGTGGTCATGTCAGCCATATGGATATCCTCTGCATGACTAGCTGCATCAGATGAAAAGGTAGGTTCAGCGTTCCTATTGAATGGGACAGAAACAGCTGGAGTAGATGGGAAATTAGATTGAGCCTCTCTTCTATAAACAGGAGTGGTGAATGTCGTAGAAGATGGTAGCCCAGATGTAACGGGATGAATTTCTTCAGTTGCAGTAGTAGCAATGCCAGATGTTCCTGCACCCCAAAGAGAGAGATTAAAAGATAGATACATCTGTTATTACAATACATGTCCGACGGGTAATATGTGGTCCAACGAGCAAGACCAGGGACACAACCGTTCACCACAAGATGATACAAGAGGCTATATCTAGAACTTATTCCAATTTAAATATGTGAACCAATCTTTCATCTTGTAGCACTATCTTAGCTATATCACTGTGGGATAATGTTCTGCAAACTAACACTCAAACTAGAGTAAAAATCCCAAAAACTAAAGCTTCAAACACAAGCTTGTGCGGAGAGAAGCCATCAAAAGGGAGCAATCTGATAAAATATCAGCTTCTCTCTCATACTAGTAGTCAGAAGGCCAGCTTAACCAAATTAGCCAAAGTAGCACACAAATTATTTTTCACATTGAAAGCAACACCAAAAACAAATGAACATGCAGTACATACACAGATATCCTAAACCAATTGCAAAGAAGCTCTTAGGGTGTCAAAGTACCTCGTTCATGAACCTGAAAATGCATATTTTGTCTTGAGGAAGTATCAGAGTGCTCTGGAACAGTAACACCTTCTCGTGGCCATGCAGCAGCAGTAGCTCTAGTTGCCAAAGGAGGAACCACACCAGACCTTGTTCTGGCATTGGGCATAGACGAAGTAACTAAATAACCAAAAGTGATGAGGTTGTTTCTAGCATAACAATAATAAATCATGACAATACGCCTTATTCGCTCATTTGTAAACCAAAGCCTATAACTGAGCAACAGATATTAAGTCTTCACTAGAAGGTCAAGAAATAAAATGGACAAGGAAGGAGGAGGACAAAGTACCACTTTGCTAAGATTCAGAGAAACAGCTCTTAACTTTAACCTTTAAGTTAGGACCATCAGAATATCTATTTGACCCTTAAGAATACCCCTGAAGAGACTTGAACATCAACTACTACACCATAATCCATGTTAGTTGGGGACTTGGGGTTGACTAGTAGAATCCTCATTTGATTACATTCAAATATACAGTCAGTCAGGGTCCTCTAATGCTAGCACTGACCATCAACCTCTGCCATTCAAGTGAATTCAACACTTGTATAAGGCATCTACCAACAATATCAGAATTTGGTAATTAGGTTCAAACAGTAAATGTTTTCTTGGTCCTTCGTCATACCTTTTCCCCCTTGGTGGCTTATTTATTTCATTAACTAGCCGCTTCCTTGCTTCTTCTAACTCTTCCACCATCCCACCCAGAACTTCAATAACTTCAGGGACCAACATCAGAATTCCATGCCTAACATGAACATTACAGATAGCAACCTGCAAAATGCAGCAACAATCCATATGAATATGGAAAAAGTTTTATGACGGATATTATTCTTATCCATTCTCATCTGGTAAATGAGACTTTGAAAGCTACTTGACAAACTAATAAACAACATAGTAATTGCTAATTGTACTCCTTAAATATACCTTCAGTCCAGAAGGAGCTAGAACATCGAGATCTTTTATAGGCCTGTACTCCATCCCAAACACTCGCTGAATGCCATCAGTCATGGACAATTTCAGACACCTCTTTATTCCAGCAGCTACTTTCTGATACCTATCTCGAAGAGGACAACTGATATTCACAATCTCATCTACCTTGAGGGAGAAGGGGATGAAACACTTGAATAGTCAGAGTCACATTAAAGGTATAGGCAGACCAAATTTAAGGAAGCTTCTGGTACACTAAAGCTAATTGCAAGAAATGTCATATTTAACTACCAACCTTTCCAAATTGGTTTCAGTAAGCAACTGCTATGAAAGAAATTAAGCGAATGAACTTTGATTTTCAAACCCAAGAACTTGGATGAGCCTCTTCTCACCAATTTCCTTTTACTTCTTTTTTGAGGGGATAGATCAACATTTTTTAATAAATTTGGAACTTTTCTGTTGACTAACTGCTTGCAGAAAGTAATGAAGTTTTCTTGATCACTCCATAACTTTCTGATTTGGCACTTTACAAAGAAGAAACCACACTCTCTTTCAAATAAATAAGAGGAGAAAAAGGAGAAAACAATAGAAGCTCGTTAATACCAAAACTAACTAATGCCTGTTTCCAACTTCTTTCTCAGCAAACCCAATTCCTGAAATGCCTTCCCAAATAGTTCTAAGAAGTACACGAAATTATGAGTTACTTTCAACAAGAAGAAAATAAGATAAGCTACTCATCCATGTGAATATTGAGCTTTCTTTAAGAAATTTCTTCCTCAAAACATAACAAAACTAAAATATACAAATCCTCCTCGATGCACAATTAAAGAAGCCCCATCCCTTTTGGTTACCCGTGTTAGATATTGTCTTCCATCCAGCTTTATATTGTGATAAACCAATGTATTAGATAACTAAATAAGTTATTGAAGTAAAGACTCGAGTTGGTACTTCCATTATAAAGAAATGAAACTAAAAGGATTCATATAGGTACTTCAAACAAAACTTAACTAAGATGTCAAGTCATAGCCTTTCATTTACAAACATGAAAGTTGAACTAATTCAATTTATAAAAGACAAATTAACAAACAACTTTGGCTTTTTTAGTATCACCAATGTTGTATTACAAATGTACTACACCCCAGCGAGTTGCTCCATGGTTCCTCACCAATTTCAAAGCATTGAAACAACCTCCATGCGAAAATGCAAGAGAAAGACTATGCACTGTACATCTATGAAGGAGGAGACACTACCAAACATCCAGCACTAGTGCCCTCAAGAGTAAGTGATAAAATTTTAGATTTTGTATCAGGAGAGCAGTATGAGATGAGGGGTATTCCCAATTTTCCTTACTTCCACTCTCCCCACCTCATCGCCGGTAAAGCTTTAACAAAATTACATATTGAAACCACAACAGCAATAAACTTCATCGGCATTTAGATTTTCACTATACCTGAAGAACAAAGGGCCCTTTAAGATCAACCAAATGCAGCTTGTGAACGTCCCTTGGAAGCATTCCTGCACCACAAAAATTCATATCCGAGTACAAAAACTGCTCGAAACAAAGTTTCGCCTTGGTCGTATCATCCAATCCAGAAAACTCTCCTACTACTGATCCTTCAAGTCCTCCAACACATGATTCTAACCATTCCCTCTGCAATCTTAGCCCTAATCCTTCCAATACCCGACCAATACCACAATCCGAAGCTCGTATAACTTCATAAACGTCGACGTTTGGCTCATGATCAGGTGTAGGGTTCTGGATGGGAGAATTTAGGGTAACTGATTGGAAGTTAGTAGACGATTCTAGAATTTCCATTTCTATGTTGTTAGGATTTTCATTTTCTTCATTGCCGCCGGCGAATTGCTGAGGTTCGTCGTCGCCGTCGTCTTCTTCGTCGGAGGAACAGATGATTTGGTGGCGTCTTCTGCCCATTGTTTTCCTGAAAAAAATTGAATTTTTTTGTTTGGGCTTTTTTTTTCAATTTATGTTGGAGGAGGGAAGCAATTTGGGCTGATTAGTGGGCTTTCTTAGTCTAGGGCCCGATTTGTTTTCGAAACATCTGATTTGATTGGTTTATGCAAATATCTCTTTTATAGCTCGAAACTTACATCAAACGACTTACATCATTCGGTTGACCCATGTATAAATCTTTAAATTTTAAAACCATAATTAAAAAGGGTAACGACTCAAATGATTTTTCGAGAAATATCTTAAGTATCTCGATAAAATTTTGTGGTAATCTGAAATAATGATTCTAATTTTCAATGATTTCTTAGTGATGAATTAAGTGTATCGATTTTGAATAGTTACTTTGATGAGATATGAGATATGGCAAATTTGATTATTTGGATATGATTAATTTTGATTAAAGAATAGACAATATCATAATTTTTGAGCAATTTTAACCATATCTGTCTCCTCGAATTTAAATTCTTCTAGTTGAAAGTTAAATTTGAAATTCAAAAACTTCAAGATCAACTAACTATAAGGATATTCTTTTAAATCACCTTATTTTGGCGATCATTTTGAATTTTGTTCATAATTTTTTTAAAATGGCAAAAGTAAACCTCAAAAATGTTTTTTGAACAAGTTAGACTCAAATTTAATATTTTATTCACATACTATTTCATTTTATAAATAAAATATTAGATTTTCATCTTACTAAGATTTAAATTATGGTCTCACATTTTCTCTTAATATTTTCATTTTTACTTAAAAGTATCGTTAGATCATTGTCTCAAAATTTCATAAATTGAGTGAAAAATAAAAATATAACCATTCACTAAATGATTAAAAAAAATAAAAATGACTTTGCGTAATACATATTGGTTAAAAATACTTCTCTTTCACCTATTGCAGCAAGTTTATCTTTTTTTTCACCTATTCGATAAGACTTATCTTTAGCACAATATAAATAGCTCAAAAATATCTCACTCTACTTATTGAAACAAATCTCGTAAAGTATTTTTTATTTTTAAAAATGACATTTCATTAACAACAAAAATATATAGCTCCTCCATTTATTTTTACTTATATTATATTGTATTGATTTAGCATACTCCTTAAAAAACAAGTAAAAGAATGACAATTATATTATATCACCTTTTTAAATATATTAATATATGATTAGAAATATTAGGTGATAAAGATCGCTTAATTTCTCTAATTAAATGATAAAAATAACATTTTTAAAAATATAATAAACAGATAAAAATAAATGCAAAAACTAATTAAATATTGGAGTCAACATTACTTAATAATTATTCCAATTAACTTTTTGAAAAGAATTAGGTCATACAGTCTGTAAGGTCCCTCTATGACTCACTTTTCATGTTAAAACTGAGAGGGGAATTAACATATGCTTGATATTTAAATGAATTTAAATTATATACATTGTTATAGTAAGATATTTTTATCTTATTAAAAAGATATTTATAAGTACACATATATTATTTATAATTATTAAAATTAAATAATTTACAAATTTTAATAAAAGAATTGTTATATAAAAATTTCTTACATTAACAATATATTCGTGCAAAGTTATCAGGTTCGATGAACCTATAAAAAGGTACTCCTTGTCTTAATATTAATTTTCAAATTGAAGGTGCTATAAATAAAGCTATATATATGTCAATATTGCATCAAATGGAATCAAGCATAATGTAATTTATTAATTCCTTGTCTTTGCTTATTTGATTATTCCAAAAAAAAAATGTTTAATTCTACATTTGCCAATGAGCTATTTCAGTTATTTTTCCTCAGTCTCTTTTATTTATTTAAAAATAATAATTGTTGGGTGTTTATCTAATCAATATACATGATATTTGGTAGATCACTAGGATTTAGTTTCTCTAATACTTTCTCCATTTCAAATTAATCGAATTATTAAGGTGTTTTACAATCTTTTAAGAAAAGAAGATTAAGACATAAATTAGGCATAACTTTTCAGTTTTACTCTTTGATTATTGTCAAATTTATGATTTAAATGACTAACCATTAATTAATAACTAATAAAAGGTAAAATTAGAAGAACATTTCTGAAAATTAAATAATTAAGTTAATTTAAAAAATTAAAAAAAGATTTTAACAATTCAATAAATTTGAAACGGGGGGATAGTTAATCTTCACAATTATGTTCTCTCTTTTCTAGAAATTCTAGGCATATTATTTGGAGTTGAGATTTTCATTAAGAAAAATTAAATTATAAAGAAATCATCTCTAAAACTTTTTAAAAAAATATCCAAACACATATTGATATTTTTTTGTTTTTTTACAAAATGTAGTTGGTATTACAATAATAACTTTATATTATACTGACTAAATTTTAAATTTAGAATATTCTTAACTAACATAAAATCTTCCTCTTCTTGCAGGAAATTGTGTTTACTTTAGAATGATTAAAGAAAATAAAGCATGGATAGTGCTCAAAAGTTTATTCCCTTATTTATGTCATCTTTTAAGGAAATTAGGCGAGTTTGATCGTCCAATCAAATAAATTAAAGATTATACTGTATAAACTCTTCAAGAATGTTGTATATTCGTGTCAAATTATCTAAAAAGTTATTATTTTTAGAGAATTTGACATACAACACTGACACTTTTGAAAAATTCGAGCAACATCGAAAAATGAGTTCCCTTATAAACTTCACCCTTATTGTTCTTGTGAGTTTTTATGCTTGTGTGTTAAACATAAACATGTTTTAGTGTTTATATGACAAAAGTTCATGACAAGCATATGTAATTTACTATTAAATTTTATGTATTGTATTGTGTAATGATTTCTTTTTGTTTACGTGATTTTGTTTTTTGGAAAATTATCATATAGTCATTCAATAATAACTTAATTATGTTTCATAACTATAGCTTGTTAATTATGATTCATAGCTAGATTTGGAGGGAGGAGAGAGGCGAGCAAGAGAGGGCATATACTAGTGGAGAGAGATGAACTGTATATATATATCTCTAAGATAATTATATATATGTAACTGGTATACATATGTATTTGTATATATGGTAAGCGAGATTGGGACGGAGAGGAGAGAAGTGAGAGAGATTGGGACAGAGAGGAAAGAGCGTAGAGAGGCTAATTGTATTTGTTTATATATAAATGAGGAGAGAGGTAAGAGAGAGGGAAGAGATGACGTAATCACAATTAAAATTAAGCTTCGAGCTATAATTAATTAAAATATAGCTATGTTAACTAATTAACTAGTATATATTTACTTATTCTCGCAATTTTTTCTATTTTATCCTGGTACATTAAAATAAGTTGTGTCAATTATTATAATAAAACACGTTCAATTTTCTTTTTGTTAGAGATGTCTTTGAGCCATACGTTTCACACAATATATATGGATTCGACTTTTAATTATTTTTTTATATAATTATGATTTTTCAAAACTTTAAAAGCAAATTGGAATAACACTTTCATTATATGAATTTTATTTAGAAGAAATTGTAAAACATCCTTCTAGACCTAGGACCTAAATTCAACATATTAACTCATTCAAAAATATATTATTTAATATTCAGGGAAATGATAAAATATATTAATCAACTTTGTGAAATGGTCCAAATATTTATCCATCAACAATAGGAGTTAAATATACATTTGTTATTATTAGTTTCAATGGAGGTGAAAATTTGATTTGATGGTGCACTATCATTTTTTTAATATATATATA
>NC_028648.1:644348-787250 GCF_001406875.1 Solanum pennellii
CTTGTCTATGCATATGGTTGGCCATCACGGCTTGTCCGACCCATTTGGAAGGTCAAACGAGCATTAGTTCGTAAATATTTTGATAATATGAATTTCGATCGATTAACTTACACACACGAAAATGAGAAAATTGTCTAGTTCTTGTAGAGTGTCCCCTAAATGCTAAAAAGAGAGAGCCCTCGTGAGGTTATAACTTATAAGTATTGTTTGTTTCCCTAGGTCATTACAGAGGATTGTGTATAGTTTTTGCAAAAAAAATAAAATTTGAAATCAATATCGCCAAAATATTCAATTATTCATGTACTAACACACATAAAAAATGAGAAAATTATCTGACTCTTGTTGAGTGGCTTATAAATGCTAAAAAAAAGTGATGTGAATGATGGTGAATTTATACGTATTGTTCTCAGGTCATTGCGGAGGATCCTATGAATATTTTACAATTTTTTCCTTCCAAAACACATATCAATGAGGTTCATTAACTAACAACACATAAGAAACATTAAAAAAATTGTTTAATTCTTGTTGAGTGACCCCTAGATTCTAAAATAAATGGCACGAACTGTGGTGAGACTATACTTATTATTACTCCAGACTATTATGGAGGGTCTTGTAAATATTTTTGAAAAGAAAGTTCCCAAAAATTATATCACTAAAAAAAATCACTGACTAATACACACGAAAAATTTAGAAAGTCGCATATAGATGACCCTTAAATACTAAAAAATGATATGGATCATTAGCAAGGCTATACGTATTATTCCCCAAGTAATTGAAGGATCCTATAAAATTTTTGGAAAAAAGCACTGAAAAATCATATTACAAAAGAATTTATTGATTACCACACGAAAAATGGGATCTGTAAATACTAAAAAAAGTGATGTGAATCATGATGAGACTATATGTATTACCCAGGTCATTACAGAGTACCCTGTAAAGGTTTTGGTAAAAAGTGTTTGAAATGATATCAACGAAGAATTCATTGACTAAACACACATGAAAAAAAATCGAGAAAATTATTTAATTCTATTGACTGCCCCACTAAATGCTGAATTAATTGTGTGGATTATGGTTAGGCTAGATGTATTGTCTCCCTAGGTCATTTCCAAGGATCATGTAAAGGTTTTGAAAAAATGTATTCAAAAATCATATCACCAAAAAATTCATCAACTAATACATACGAAAAACTAAGAAAATTACATGATTTCTGTTAAAAGTCCCTAAATGCTAAAAAATAGTATGTATCACGATGAAACTGTTTGTATTATTCCCCTATGTCAAGAAAGACTTTTGAATGTGCTATTAGTAATGGATGAAATAATATAAAGATCTTTCTGATGTTAAAAGTATAGTAGATATGATCTAGAAACGAATGACTATCTTATGAAAGATCAAAATAACGCGTGAAGATATCTTGACACTCTCGAGCATGTTTGATCATGTCAATTTTATATATATTTTTTAAATGTTTAAACAAAATGAAATATGTTTTCCAATATGAAATTTTGTTTTAAAATTATATTTCAGATTAAAAAAAGAAAAAAAAAAGGATTGGTCTTTGCCGACGCTAGTCTTTTTCCATACAAGTCTTCTGCAGGCGTAAAGGCCGCGTGTATACACAAAATCAACACCATCTGTACACTGTATTCACAGTTTTTTCTGAAAAAAATCAACACCCTTTTCACCAAAAATCAAACTTTATTGTACAAAAATCCTTCTTAACTAGTTAAGAAAAACCCCTTTTGGTGAAATTGTTGAATCACAGAAAAAAAAAAGCAGTTGATTTGGAGGTGTATTCAAAATGTTACCTCAAGTGCAGCTTTTGTTCATGGTGGTGTTCTTGGAAATGGGGTTGATTTTGATGTTTCTGTTCAGAACCCCTTTGAGGAAACTGATAATTATGAGTCTTGATCGTGTTAAAAGAGGCAGTGGACCGTTGATTGTTAAATCTGTAGCAGCTACTGTTCTTGTGATCATGATTTATACTGTTTATTCTATTAAGGAATTGCAGTCTCGGCCTGCTGATTCTGTGAATCCTACCGATCAAATCCTTCTTGCTCATCAAATTCTTGAAGCTGCTCTTATGGGTATGTTTCCTTTTTTTGAAGTTTTTTGGTTTGTTTGTGAAGTTTCTTCTTTTGATTGGTTCATGGTGTGTTTCCTTTTTGCAAAATTTGAACCTTTTTTGGTTTGTTTGGAGTTCTTTCTGATGATCACTTCATGTGTATGTTCCTTTTTGCAAATTTTGAATCTTTTTTGGATTGTTTGGAGTTTTTTCTGATGATCACTTCATGTGTATGTTCCTTTGTGCAAATTTTGAATCTTTTTTGGGTTGTTTGAAAAGTTAGTTTTTTTCTGATGATTACTACATGAGTATAGGTGTGAGAGGTTTGATGTGAGTGGTTTTAGTTTTTTCCTGATGAATACTACGTGAGTATAGGTGTGAGAGGTTTGATGTGAGTGGTTTCAGGAGAGGAAGAGGTCGACCGAAGAAGTATTGTGGGAGGAGAGGTGATTAGACATGATATGACACGGTTTCAACTTATCAAAGTACCTGATTTTATTAGATGGGAGGTTGTGGATGACATGGATTAGGATAGAAGCTTAGTAGGTATAGTGCATTGTCTCACTATCTGTCCATACTATAGTTATACTGTTGCTTATGTGGTTTCTTGCCTTCGATTTCTGATTACTTTGGCTGTTTCTTGTTCTTCAATTATCATATTATTTATTGTAGTAACTGCTCAGTAGGCTTTGCTATGCTTTCGCTTCCTTTACTTCTTTTGGAATGCTTTGGACCATTTTTTTCTGGAGTTGAGGGTATATCGGAAATAAGCTCTCTACTCGTGATGTAGGGGTAAGGTCTACGTACACTTTACCCTCGATAGGCTCCACTTTGTGGTACTATACTAGGTATGTTGTTGTTGTAGTTCATGGGTATGTTTCTATTTGTGTTCTTCCGGTTAATTTTAGTTGTTTATACAATTTCTTTTATGATTAATTCATGGGTATGTTTCTTTTCGCATCATTTTAAACATGTTTTGGATTGTTTTCTGAATTCCCCCTTTATGGTTATTTTGAGCAGCAAAGTGAACTAGTTAGGATTGATTGAGAGATGCTATGATTTAGTTAATTGGGACATTCGGGTATGTTTAGCAGAATCTCTGTTTGTGATCCCTTTGGTTACTAGTTCTCAAGTCCCATTCAAGTTCTAGTACAAAATTGTAACGAGTTCAAGGGTGGATTTTGTCTTTAGGCAGCAAGTGTCACTGGAATCACTTTTGTTGACTTGAACTGTATCTTTAGTTGAACAATTTTAAAGAAATACTCCCTCCTTTCAATTTGTTTGTCCTACATTCCTTTTAAGTCCATTTCAAAAAGATTTTCTTTTTCCTTTTTTAACATCTCTTTGTTTCCAACTTTCCACTTGGCATGTTCACAAGATTAAAGGGCATTCAATACATTAGACATATCCTTAATGTAAGACCACGAGATTCACAAGTATACTTTACTTTCTTAACTCTGCCAAGTTACAATAGGACAAACAGATTGAAATAGAGGGAGTATATGTTTATACTAAACTTCACTGCCACTGATGTAGATTGGGTGGAGCTTAAAATAAACAGGAAGGATAGGGGAATATGTAGTATTGATGATCAAAAAAATCTAGAATGCAGACCCAAGCATTAGGGGCTTGAATCTTTGCTGTAATCAATTAAATTATCTGAACTCAAGAAGATTTAGAGAAGTAGTAATAATAGAACCCAGGTAAGAATTCAATGCCGAATTGATGGAAGCAAGTAATGAAGATTCTTGCTTAGACTTGACTATAGCATCGAAGAAGTATTGACCAGATGAACACATCTAAAGTGAAGTGTTCACCTCAATTGTTCAGCTGTTGCTTAAAAGGATTTCCCGTTGCTAAAATACCTGTGCTGGTTACGTTAGCATCTCAAGCTTCTCTTGGTGGCAACTATGAAATGGTTTTGATTAGATAAAAAAACATCCACTTGGGATGCAATGGGTCTCTAAGCGAGCCGTTCTTCATTTGTTTTTTTCTTCAAATTTTGAGCCTGTAACAAGTTAATTACTTCAGACATCGTTCCAAGCTAATCTTCCATGAGTTCATAGGCCTATAGTAGCATTCTTTGGCTCCTAGCTCTCTTGTTTTAAGACCTTCTCATGGAAACGTTCTGCCTCTCTGAAATTCGCATCAGCCGCAAAATAGTAATGGGCCCAGCAGTAACTTGCACCTGTTGATAAAATTAACCCGGGTTAGAGATTGCTTAAAGAGAAAAATTATATATTTCTAGATGCGAACGTTCTAAAGACAGTCATGTCGTGTGCAATCTCGTCAAGGGAACATAGAAAGTTGCAGGAATGTGCATCTCTTCAACTAAAACTGAACATACAGATTCTCTGATTGGAGAAATGATCCTTAAGGAGAAGATCTTATGAATGCTGGCTTAGGGAGTGTTAATGAGACAATATAGCAAGAGGGGAACCGAAAAATATAATACATTAGGACATTTAGTTTAATGGATCAGAAGCATGCCCAAGGGCTGACGAACCCATTGAAGAATTTTTGTGATTCTGCTCGCGAAGTTTATTTATTCACCTTATTAAGAGTTGGTGATTCTCTGAAGCTGCTGCGCGATGCACTTCTTCAAGCAAGGTGTGATGCAGGAATTGTCAGAAAGATCTTGAAATCATCTTTTTCTCCAGCATGGCATAAGATAGTATAGAACATGAAAGAGTATATGCTTCCGACGCCACCAGTTGTCTAAATTTTGTTTCCACACTGCTGGTACTGTGAAAATCATGTTGCCCGGATTCTTCAAAAATGTCAATGGGTGCGTGTCGGATTCTCCAGAAGTAGTGTGTTTTTGGAGAACCCGACATGGCCGAAAGTGAAGAGTCCACGCAACTTGTTGTAAACCCCGCCCCCTCCATTTTTTTCTGTTTGATTTGATTCCACAGTGTAAAACAGAGAAAAACTAGGGCACATATATTGTTTTTGCCCCCCTAAGACTGTTTAAAATTATCATATTGGAGAGATTTGCATACAAGATGGAGGGAGTTCTATTCTTAACGGAGACTAATATGCTTGCATCTCAGCTCTTTCTTGTTGATTGCTATGGAAACTAGCCGCATGCTCATGACATAGAGAATTCTCGTGAAAGGTCTGCGTGATTGCAGTATATTTGGCCTGTAATTTGCTCAGCTTAAGGTAGTGAAGTAAGCAATAGCTCAAACTCTACATCTAAATCCTTAGCTAAACTAAGGAATCAGGCACCCAATCCCTGGTAACCTCTTGATATTCGAGGTTGTTGGGACAGATATCTAGCTTTAGTGGAGTTATCAGGCAAGTATAGGCGAATAAATGAAGGGCATAAAAAACACCTGTACACAACAAGTGTACCAAAAGTAGAAACCTTACAAAAAGATGTATTTTTCTACAGAAGTCGCCCAATCTCTTATTCTAATAGGAATCTCGTGGGTGTTTCTTTGTTTGGATCCGCGCATATATGGAAGTCTTATTATCTGAGTGGAGAGTTGCCTAAACATGGAAGTTATAGTGATATACAGTTATTCACTGTTTTTCTCTGTATACCTTGCACTAATGATCAATCTGTCACTCCGTCCATGACTAAATCAGTCCAGTCTGAGTGCTGGAAATGTTCTTACCTTTTTGTTTGTGTGCTCATACATGCGGGGTATATGGCTTTAGGAATAGTATTGACCTTAACAGTTCACCCAGCAAGGTGTTTATTATATGATGGCATTTTGGGATTATTTGAGCTGTAGGTTCGGTTTCACAGATTCTTTTTTCTCCTTTTGCTTTGGCGCACCGTGTCGACGGATGAAATGAGGGTGTGATACTTTGTGCAGATTCTTCAATAGTAGACCAAGAATTAGCAAAATTGTGGCACACCGATGACAACAATACCCGTACCTGATGTGAACCTGTAAACAAATTGTGTAACATAGATTGTAGGGTCACTCGTTGATGTATTCTAGCACTAGGGCCTCTGTTGAACCGCAAAATGCTCCCTCCCTCTGCCATAAATTTGCACACGATCGAAAGGCCCTCAAGCACCAGCCATAGGGAGTATGAGGAACAGATCTTCTTCCAGTTCTGGATAAATAGTTGTGCCCTTTATTTTAGATCCTTAACTTTTCCTTATGTAATATATATTATCCTTTTAATATATGATCTAATGATGACACACTACCTTGACATTTATTACATGCAAAATTAAGTAGATATGGCTAGTAGAATTCAGATCCCACGGTTTAATCATCATCTGTTTGAAGCAAGTTTCTGCGGGGTTCAAATGCTTTTAATTTCTTGCAGGATTCTCTCTATTCCTTGGACTGATGATTGACAGGCTACACCATTACATAAGGGAGCTTCGATTACTAAGGAAGACCATGGAGGCTGTGAAGAAGCAGGATCGCACATTGGACAACATCAAGAACGGCGAGGCCAGTACCTTAAGGGATGAAATCTCCTCCTTGAGGAACAAGATGAAGCAGCTGGAATCAGAATCGGAGGCAAAAGAAAAGGAGGTGCAATCTCAGAGAGCAAATTCTGATTCCCTCAAGGGTCAATCTGAAAAATTGCTGCTTGAATACGATAGGATCCTGGAAGAGAATCACAATCTTCGAAGTCAATTGCAATCATTTGACGAAACCCTGTCACATTCTGATAACAAGAAGAACACATAGGAAAAAGATACCATACATCTGTTTTCTGTCTATCAACTCTAATAGTTGTCTTGAGAATTTTGGTTCAAGAAATGTGTTGTCTAAGCTTGTCTTTGTCATCTTTGATAGATTCTTGTAAAATGGCGTCTATATTTTGTAACTTTCGATATCATTCACTGTGCTTGAAGCTGTGTTTGTGTTCTTGGAAGGTGATCATGTACTCAGGTTACACTTTTGGGAAAGTTTCAAGTGGACATTCTGTTGAAATGATCGATTGATATGGTTTGGTTTAAACACCGAGTGTGAGTAAATCTTTTGAGAGTTCTATATACATTACGATGTCAACGACGTTGCAATGTATGATATCTTATATAACAATATTATGTCCAACAATGGTCTCTTTACTTTGTGCTAAGGTCTAATCACATGTCAAAAATTCATTGAAACACATTTCAAATATATGATGTGAAAGTTAGTCTTCTATGTATTATAATTATTTAATGAATTTATTAATTTTTTTAAAAAAATACAAAATCTAAGTAAAAACAATTAAATTCGTACTTAAGATTGTAGCTCCGCCCTTTTTTGGAAAATAATTTTTAAATATATATATTTTTTCTTTTCTTTTACCTTGTTTTTATTATTCCTATACTCCACTCCCCTGCAGAAAATGCACGCTGAGATCTACGTAAAAAAGGTTGGTAATTTCTTCACCAATTAGTAATTGCATGAATTATTTTTTTTTATTTACTCATCAAAGATCATATTTTTCTTTTGTGATTGAATGATTAAATAATATCAATCTACATTGTCATATTGCTATTTTAATTTCTGTGTTTGACATATTTTTTTCATGAAATTTCAGTTATCTGCCCAGTGAAGTAGAGATTGATTTACAAAAATCATTTTGAAGGAAAAAAAATGTCTAGTTTTGTTGGTGTTGTTGTCTCTGATCAATGGCTACAGAGTCAATTCACTCAAGTCGAGCTGCGCGGCCTCAATTCCAACGTACGTTTAATCTTTCTGTGCTTTTCCTTGTTATAATTGAGTATGAGTGCAAGCACCAAGGGTTTAGCCTAGTGGTCAATCGAGTGGATTAAGAACCACGAGGTCTCAGACGTTTAAATGGCAACGATGACAAAAAAAAAGCACTAGTATAGGTGATTTCTTCCAATACGTCCTATTCTTGGTGGACAAAGTTACCTGATACTTGTTGTTGGTGAAATGGTTTTAGATATATAATTCATGTAGTCAACCTTAATTAGTATGAAGTTGAGGCCTACCTAAATTTTTTGTTGTTATTTATTATATACTTGAGTTAAGAGAATGTAACTTGTTGAAAAAGTACTATTATGTGAAGAATGTTTCTCTAACAAACGAGTCAGGGTTGGCTACATGAATCCTCAGTGATCACATCGCTCTATTAAAGCTCATCTCGGACAACATTATACACTTTTAGTTAAAGTGTGTATTTGACTTATACAGACGACTTTAGGGTGTATTTGATGTTATTTCCCCATTTTCTTCTAGCATATATGTTTGTTTCTCGTTTGACGTTGCTACATTTGATTCATTACAGTTCCTATCTGCAAGGAATCAATCCGGGAAGGTCACTTTGGGAGATCTACCACCTATGTTGTGCAAACTTAAGGCCTTCAAAGATATACTAAATGAGGATGATATTAAGGCAATATTTAGCGAGTCGTCATCTGATATGAGTGAAGAAATTGATTTTGAATCGTTCCTTCGGGTGAGTATGAGATAGTTTCACTGTATACTTGTTTCTTCAACTTTTACTACAAATAGCGTTTTGTGCCTTGAAAGAATGAACAACTTTGGCTTTGAAGAAGAAATGAACATATAAACTTAAAATGTCATGTTTTGTTTGAGTTCTGGTTTCATGAAGTTACTCTAATATGTATGCCTTGCATCATTATCTCGAATCTTTTAGTTTTTTGTAGAAATGAATGAAACATGGATCTTAGGTGAGAGTTTTGGACGTAGTTTAACGATCTATCTTCAAATAGAGGTTATTAGTCTTTTGAATTAAGTAGGGGTCGCGTGCTTAAGATGCACTCCTCTGTATCTCTTCTTGGTTATCCTTCTTGGTTTTAAGGTGGAGCAAGAGGAATTACCATAAGTTGTGTGTTTTGTTGGTTAGGCATATCTAAATCTACAAGCACGGGCTACAGCGAAAGGTGACTCAAAGACCAGCTCCTCTTTCCTCAAGGCAACTACAACCACACTCCGACACACCATTAGTGAATCTGAAAGGGGCTCATATGTAGCTCACATCAACAGCTTTCTCAGAGACGATCCGTTTTTGAAGGATTTCCTACCGATAGATCCATCTACCAATCAACTCTTTGATCTTGCCAAAGATGGTGTTCTTCTTTGGTAAGTGTTAACCATACATTTCTGATTACATTCTTGGACACTCATGTTTCTACTTAATCATTTAACTGAATCATTTGTTGCAGTAAGCTCATAAATATTGCTGTCCCTGGAACAATAGATGAACGTGCTATCAATACCAAAAAGGTTCTTAATCCATGGGAAAGAAATGAGAACCACACCCTTTGCCTCAATTCCGCTAAGGCCATTGGTTGTACTGTGGTCAATATTGGCACACAGGATTTAATCGAAGCAAGAGTATGTGAAGTTCATGTGTTTCTTACGTAACATATAACTATCAATACGAAAGATGCTGAAGTTTCTTTTGTTTTGCTTATTCTCTTAGCCTCATCTGGTTGTCGGGTTGATTTCTCAAATAATCAAGGTTGTTACCATTTCTATTATACTTTGTCCATGTGTTTGTTATATATATTGGAATTTCACCAATTCTTTTCTACTATCGTTTTCGTGGCAAACCAGATACAATTATTAGCTGATCTCAATCTGAGAAAAACTCCACAACTTGTGGAACTGGTGGAAGATAGTCAGGTCTGCAATACTTTTCGTGTTTTACGTCTTTGGTTCTTCTGTCAAAAGTTGTGCACAATTTAACGTTCGTGCTAGATTACGTAATAGCAGTAACATTTGCAGGAAGTAGAGGAGCTTATGAGCTTATCTCCAGAAAAAGTTTTACTGAAATGGATGAATTTCCATCTTAAAAAAGCAGGCTACAAGAAAGAGGTTACAAATTTCTCAAGTGACTTAAAGGTAAGAAATTTGTGTCTGTTGTTATGAAAATTACGTTTGAAGGAACTCCCTATAGATATATGTCATTTTTGGAAGAAATTTGTGTCTGTTTTTGGTCTCTATATTTGGTTGTAGGACGGAGAAGCTTATGCTCATTTGCTCAACACTCTCGCGCCTGAACATGGTACAACCAACACATTAGATACAGAAGATCCAACTGAAAGAGCAAACTTGATTCTTGAGCAAGCAGAAAAACTAGATTGCAAAAGATATGTAACTCCAAAGGACATTGTTGAGGGCGCAGCGAACCTAAATCTTGCATTCGTTGCACAAATATTTCAACACAGGTTTGATCATCCGATAACCTGAAATTGTTCTATCTTTGAGTAACCTGTCAGAGTTGTTATTTTGTCTACATTCTCCGTCTATAAGTGAGTTCTACTCTGTTATAGGAATGGATTGACAGCAGATACCACAAAGTTGTCTTTTGCTGTGATGATGGAGGATGATGCTCAAACTTCTCGAGAAGAAAGATGCTTTCGGTTGTGGATTAACAGTCTTGGAACTGATACTTATGTGAATAATTTATTTGAGGACGTGAGAACCGGGTGAGTTATTTCTTGTTGCCTTCTTGATTGATGTACTTTGGACTCTACAAATGTTGCTTGGCGTTCGTATTATGCAGGTGGGTTCTTTTAGAGGTACTGGACAAAATTTCACAAGGATTAGTTAATTGGAAACAAGCAACAAAGCCTCCAATTAAGATGCCATTTCGAAAAGTTGAGAATTGCAATCAAGTCATAAGCATTGGGAAAGAACTGAATTTCTCCCTCGTAAATGTAGCTGGAAGTGATATTGTACAAGGAAACAAGAAGCTCATACTAGGTAATAATGATCGAAAGTTACCTAAAGCTCATAATAAATCATGCTTTTGTATGTTAGTTTCTGTTCTGTTACTATCTTTTTGTTATTATCTGTTGTTTCTTGTACTTCCGTTGCTTCTATTTTTGAACTGCTTTGGACTGTTTTTTTCTTGACACGAGGGTCTATTGCTGATCAAATCTATCTTATGTACGCATTTCACATGTTCCAACGGATTACACAACACGTTGAGTTCCAATCTGTACACCAGGTCAAAGAGAAGGTGCTGATACTGAGTTTTGGATACATCAAAATAGCAATCTAATCACTTTTTTAAGCTAGTTGCGTATTTCAGGTTTTGATTTGGTTTGTTGTTGTTCTTGAAAGCATGCTCAGCCTGATTAATAGATGTCAGTCTGCATTGCATACAATGAACATCCGATAAAAACTTAACTTCTGCTGAATACACGCAAATTAACACTTCTTGTTTCTCGTAAGGACAATAGTCTACACTCTACACCATAAGTGTACCTCAAAAAGTTCAGTTTATGCATAGTTTTATGATTTGTAATGTTAAAATCATTTTGTTGTCTCGCAGCTTTTTTGTGGCAGTTAATGAGGTTTTCAATGCTCCAATTGTTGATAAACTTGAAATTTCATGCCCTTGGAAAGGAGATAACAGATGCTGACATACTAAATTGGGCAAACAGTAAAGTGAAGAGTGTAGGGAGAAAATCTCAAATTGAAAGCTTTAAGGTGATGAACAAAACTATGAAACCTGATAGTATCAGTTTATATTGCATGACATCTGAGATATATTGTTTTGTTAGGACAAAAGTATATCGAGTGGGAAATTCTTTCTCGAGCTTCTAAGTGCTGTGGAGCCAAGGGTCGTAAATTGGAGCCTTGTCACCAAGGGTAGAACTGGTACGCGGAGAGTTCATAGACTCTTGAACCCACCCCAGTAAAAATGATTGTCTCATTGAAAAACTGAGAAGCAAAGATCTCCTTATCATTTTTGGATTAGTTAAGAAAGACATAATACATATAGACATGCAAACTTGGCCTCAGCTCAGAAGTAAACACTCTAACTTTGAGTATGCATATCTAAACACCTCAACACTCCAACTTATAATTTTATGTGTCACATCAGCATCTGGTGTCCACGAGACCCAGTGCGGACAAGTTGGAGGGTTAGTGGTTAGTTGAGACCAAATTTGAGGTGTCTAGATATGCACTCGAAAAGTTAGAGTGAGTTTGAGTGTCTTGTTTATGTATTACGTAGTTAAGAAAAGTCTGAACAATTACCTTTTGCTTTGAAGAAAGTACTGATGTCTCCAAATGCATTGCAGATGAGGATAAGAAGCTTAATGCAAATTATACAATCAGTGTAGCACGTAAACTCGGGTGCTCCATCTTTTTATTGCCTGAGGATATAATAGAGGTAAAATATTAGATTGAAGAAACTGTGCGCTTATGCTTGCCTGAACACCGGATGTAACACCTGATAAACATCTTTTGGTTTAAGTTTTTTTATATATATAGTATTAAATACAGAGTTATAATGCATATAGAGTCTTTGAGCCGAGGATCTATAGGAAACAACCTCGCTACCTTCTCAAGGTAGGGGTGAGGTCTGCGTACACTCTACCTCCTCAGATATCACTAGTGGGATTACACTGGATTTGCCATTGTTGTAGAACTAGCATTTCATATCAAGAAAGATATGTTTGCAAGTCTTCGAATGGACTTAGGAGACGTTGATGCAACTAAAAACTCGACTGTTGTCAGAGCATTTCTATTAGTTCCATGTAATAGCAGAACCATTGCTTCTTTCCATCAACCATTTTTCTTGACTATAAATCAACTATTACCATCCAGGTGAACCAGAAGATGATGCTGACACTCACAGCAAGCATCATGTATTGGAGCTTGCAGACAAAGACTGAAGATTCAGAGTCCAACACTGCAGAAAACGCCAGTTCGGAGGCATCTCCAGCAGCAGCCTCTGATGGTGACATTGCTTCCACAACTTCTGAAGTGGAAAAGGAGGTGCAAGAAGAAAGATAGAATTTGAAGAAAAGAAATATATACCAAAAAAAAAAATTCCAAGGTTTCTTTCTGATGTTGTCCTCAGTTTTGCTTTCAAGAGGACATGTCAAGTGAAGTTGGTTAGTAGGACAGTTCCTCCTTTTTTTTTTTCTAGTAACCATCTTGTATCCGGTGCTCACTTGTCCGACTAATTCAGATTCTGCCCGCGTAAGAGGCCTATTAAAGAGGGGGAGAGCTCCCTCTCTACCTTATTGGGGTTTTCTGGTAAAGGGTCGAGGTATTCTTTCCGTCCCACTACAACTGATGATAGTTACATGAAGCACAGTAGTACTTTAATGCATTCTTTTGAAGGGGAGTCTTGAGTAACTGGTAAAGTTGATGTATGTGATTAGGAGGTCACGAGTTCGAGCCATGGAAACAGCCTCGTACAGAAATGTAGGGTAAAGTTGCGTATTGTGATTAGGAGGTCACGAGTTCGAGCCATGGAAACAGTCTCGTGCAGAAATGTAGGGTAAGATTGCGTATAATAGACCCTTGTGGACTGTTTTCTAGCCTTTCTCATACCGAGAGCTTAGTGCACTAGGCTACCATTTTACTTATATGCATCCTATACTACACAAACCTAGTGAGGTTGAAAGCTGTGAAAAGTGAAGGCAAGTAATTATACATCTTTATAGAATCATTAGGCTAAATATTAAGTGGTTCACACTGCAATATAATGGAATAAATTCCTCTTGTTCTCCAGTTTCAATGGTTCAAGGTCACTTTGTTCTGTTTTAGCTGTGCCATATTAAAACTGTAATATTGCCTCGATTGGCAAGTAAGGACTCCAACTTTGAATATGCACCGTTGAGGTGTCAACTGTCTCCATTATGTTAGTTGAACACCCCAACTTACAAATACACCACTTGAACACCTTCAAAATTTATGTGTGACATCAACATTGGGTGTCCATGAGTGGAACACATTGGAGTGTTTACTTGTTAAGACCAAATTGAAATGTCTATATATGCACTCTCAAAGTCGGAATGCTTAATTGCTAGCTAAGGCCAAATTTAAGTATACATTTATATATTTATACCCAAAAAAGGTCTCGAAGGGCAGAACGACTATCCAACTCCCCTGCAAGGGAACGGACACTGCTCTCAGAGGTGTCTACATGTGCACTCTCAAAGAAATGATTGTTTATTCTTCTCATTTTATTTTATACAAATGATCTTTCTCAAGGAGCCAAAATTTAAATGCTTAGTGACATGGTACCAGTAACACAATCTATCATAATTCCATTCTTGAAAGTATGCAAAACTGGATAAGTTAACAAGGGGAAATAATATAGGACTAGTATACAACAGTTCAAAATTTACACTTTTGAAGATCTATCAACATAAATAAACACAACAGGACTCTTCAAGCTGTTGTTTAGCTCATTGCATTATGAGCACAAGGGTTGTGATGTCCTATAAGGGCAGCATGCCCTGATAGAGATACAACATGTATATATATACTACAATTATAAGGTTTCCATCACAAAACTATTGTTCATCACTCGCGTTTATGGAATTTAACCGCCTTAGTCTCTGGTCAAGCTCTGCCATGACCGCTGGTTCCTGCTTTTTCCTCTGTCTTGATATAGTAGTGGTTGTCATAAAACCAATTTGATCAAAAGCAACCTGAAAAAAATATTTGTCAAGAATATGGTTCACTTTCAGGGTTGAAACGATTTGTATAAATGGTGGTCTTAAACCTCATATTTGTATCAGAAAATTCAATAAATGTGTATAAATATACTTGAACTGTGAACACTAAACCAAATAACTAAGACTAGCTATTGGTTCGGTTGCAGGTTCAAAACCCATAAACTTCAAATTCTGGATCCGCTAATTATAACACTAAACTCCATTGGAAAAAGCCATTACATTTCTGGCTTAATCGTTAAGTAGGTACTTGAAGAATGAGAATAAACAGAACAGGAGCCTAGCGAGAACATATTACCGTCAACAAGTCATCAGGATCAAAAAGTTGATGTGTGCATCTCTGGATTATATGAATTACATCCCCAACATGATGCACCGTCAGCAACTCTTCTTCGTTCATCTAGTCATTGGAATATTGTAGGATAAGTTTTAACATTTAGAATTTCAGATCTAAGCAGATGAAAAACTCGGAGAGGTAATAAAAATGACGGATGAAGTTATCATACATGCCTAATATTAGGAAGAATTTACCTTAAAAATTGCCAATGCCACATGAAATAGAAGATTTGCACCTTCATTGAAAAGGACATCCCAGACCCGCAAGGTTGTCTGTAATGAAGTAACCGATGGAAGAATCATTAAACAATATTACACTGGTGTTTTCATATGAGAACATATAGTGCATAGTCTATTTCATAGCAACTCGAACACACACAGAGGATAATGATACAAAATTTGTTGACCTCAGAAGGCAAGCTTTTGGCGAAAAGGCAGAGAAACCATTCGGTGCAAACAAGAGAAACGTCGAACTCCAGTGACTCCAAATGAGCGGCTATCCTGTACGTTTCCTCATCAGTATCAGAAAACAACAGAACTAGTACAGAATATATATTCACGCCAAGAGCAAACTTATGGAAGAGATTATAAGCACCTTGGACATTTTTTGGTTAATAGATCCTTGAACACTCTTTGTTCAACATGACATCCAGATAAGTTCTTATTATAACAGTCGGTGACTAACACATTCTCCAGAAGGACAGCAATCATCCAGAAAGCCTCTTCTTCGGTTTTCATCACCAGCAATAATAATGCTGCAACATAGTTTAATCCCTGAAAATAATCAACTGATTTAGACCAAATCGACATACCAACTACTCCCTCCGTCCCAAGTGAAGTTTCTTACTTCCCTTTTTAATCTGTCTCAAAAAGCGTCTCTTTCTATATTTAATAAGTCTTCAAATTCCAACATTCTATGTGACAAGTTTAAGACCACAAGATTTGAAGGACTGCACATTTAATTTAAGAACATAAGATTCAAAAGTCTTCCTTTATTTCTTAAATTCCATGCCCAATCAAACAAAGACACTATATTGGGACTGAGGGAGTATTGGTGAAACAAAGTGACCACTTTTTGATGTCGGTTCCCATATCACTTTCTCTAAGTCAATCACAACTGAAGCCAAATTTATGTGCAAAATGCTTCAAAATTGTTAGGAGTTGGATGCTGCATGCAGTTTGGTTTAGAACCTAAGGCAACTATGCTAAAGATATTACTATTTGAACATCTGTTCCTTGAGATGTTGAATAAATCAATAACAAAACTAAACATCACCTTTATCATCAACATGGTCAAAAAGCAGAAAAGAAATTGGAATGAATACTTTAGACTTGCGCAACCACACTTGGTTGATAAGACACATGAATTTGAGGAAGTGTTAATCACTCATCAACTGATTTCACTTCTATTGTAACCGACTCTAACTGATTTGTGATTGGATAATTGATTGTTGAGGCATACTCATATAATTGGTTAATGGTCTGACATGGATTATTTTGCATACACCGTCGAGCATTTGTTATGTATCTCATATTTTATATGAAAGGCACTACTTATATATAATTTAACAATGAAAAGAACAAATATCTAACTCTAACGCAAAATCTCTACATAATAACTAGGTCAAGCAAAATGGGACAGGAGTAGTATTATCCTTTCATGTTTTTTTTCCTTTACAAGTTTCACAAAGTTTTTCAAGTCTTGAACAATTTCTTTTTTCTTAATCTTCATACAATAGGAGAATGATGATTTATGTAATAAAATCCTATCAAGAGGTCATCTTATGATTCAACTTCAGAATAGAAATTGCATAATCAAAGAAGCGTTGACCTTGAAGTTTGAGGGGATTGTAGCTCTTGAAGATCCCAACCAAACAAATAAAGCACAATTTGGAATAAAAATATGCTATCAAGAGGTCATCTTATGATTCAGCTTCAAAACCGAAAATGCATAAATCCAAGAGGAGTTGGACCTTGAAGTTTGACAGGATTGTAGCTTTGAAATCTAGATACCAACTGAAGAAATAAAGCATAATTTGGGTACATCAAAATTAGTAGTGAACCAGTGCAGCTATGTTGGATTCCAAAGCAAATACACTGCCAAAATAGTACAAATCGGACAGTGGCTCACTGCAGCTATGCCAGCATTTGGACGTGGATGGGTGCAGCATGTCAGCAGAGTTGTACTGGTTTTCAGCCGAGTAATGCCCAGAGGCAGTTTCACATTTATACTCTTTCAAGAAGAGAAGTATTTCCTTGATCGATTGAAACTCCATGAGAGTGTATTTGAAGGTTGTTTAAAGAAGGTTTTAGAGTTGAAATTTGAGAAGACAGACAACTAAGGATAGGCTTCACTAAAAAGAGATGAAAGAAGGAAACGGCCAAGACAACATTCTCTAGCCAAGTTCATCTTTCCTTTAATCTTTACTCTTCATATTGATGATAAATTCTAGTATTCTCTTGGTTTCATTTAACTCCAATATGGAGTAGATGTACCTGAACTTTCTGACATGATATTCATTTAAGTAGTCATTTTCATTAAGAGCATGTTTTATTGGATTTAATGCTAACTACTAGATTAAATTGTGAGTTTAACCCAAGGAGGTTCTAACAAAGACGTAGTGCTAAACAAGCACTACAACAGCAACATACCCCGTTAATCCCACAAGTGGGGTCTGGGGGGTAGGATGTGTTCACACTATGCATTAAAATTCATCCTTGAGCACTAGTAAGTTATGACTAATGTATCACTGTCTACCACACATTGAACAAGAGAAACCAAGAGGTAATTCAGGAGATTTGTGGTCTGTTTTGACTCTAAACCGAGAGAATTATGTAACTCAACTATAAATGATTCTAGAATTGTACAAGCCTAGGACTAACCGAAGGTAACTTCTCCAATGTAGAAATACTCAAGTTGGTGATCTTAACAATCTTAAAATCATATTACGTACATATTCCTGTAAGTTGGGCCTATTCAAGCGTACTGAAAGATTAATAGTTTAGAACCAAGGGAAGCTATACCGATGTTTATGAGAATGATGGTATGGCCTCCACCATGAAGCATGGAAGCATGGAGAATATGTAAAGCTGATAGAATATCAAAATAATATCTTTTGCTCTACTAAGAAAAAACATATCTACCTGGCAGTAGCCAACATCAGAATCACGGAAAGAATAGGCAACAAGGACCCGCCTAAGGGCAGCATGACCCTCAGCAGTGTCCAACCAGGGGTGACCAGGAAAGGTTCGTGGAAGGTCCTGCAAGTAAAAATATATTCCGATAATAACAAAGGTGGCGATACCAAAACATAAGATGTAACATATCTCAAAATTTTCAGCATTTACTACAAGTTTGGTAATAAGTTACATGAACTAATCCTGTCCGTCAGCTAACTGAGCTTTAATCGTTGTATATCTGCACTGTGCAGAACATGTGATTCTCGCTCTAAATTAAAAAAAAAAAAAACTTCCTAGAACTTATTCACAGACAAGGAAACATCAGTTTAAAGACCCTAAAAGAGCATGGTGAGTAAATTTCACTCTTCAAATATCATGGCAGCATAAATACAACCCTACACTGGGTGTTCTTGTTGTGTATATACAACCCTGTTCAGAATGTCATGCAGTTAACCAACCACAATGAGAAAAAGAAACTCTAGTGCTGTTGTTACGAGTGTAACAGTCGTTAATGCAATTAATCTGTCAGTACACATAAAAGAGCTAGAGTTAATGGTAAAAAAAAAACACCTAAAGTATCTCAATTAATAGAGTTTCCTACCTTAACTATTTATCAAAACACACCTCAACTATCAATTGTTCTCTTTTCCTACGTAAAATATCATCATCATTCAGGTAGGGAAAAGGAAAAATTGATAACTAAGGTATGTTTTGATAGATAGTTCAGGTATGAAACTCGAAAAGCCAGGATACTTTAAGTGTGTGTTTAACCCTTCACTCCAAGAACTAACATATAAAAAAACACAAAAAAACATGCTAAGTAACAAAAGCAAATCTTTCAAATAAACATCAAGTCTCAGCATAATGCAAAATCTAACCAAGCCATAAGAAAACTGACATCATGCTCAGTAACAAAACCAAAATCTATCATTTGAGTCTCACAAGGGAACAATGTAATATTTGAACCAAGAAACTCACATGATCAATCTGCTTGGTTGCAGGTGTGACCTTATCCTGTACAGCCTTTGTCAAATCCTCATAATAACTATCCGGGGCAGTCGATTTCTTCTTAGCAGCTCCTGATAGTGAAAACCACACCTTAGGCCTCAAAACAGGTGGAATTCCTTTCCTAATGAGCTTCTTGAGAGTAATTGCATTCACCAAAGCAGAGAATTTGAGGGATGTTTTAAGGGTTGAGGAAACATGAGTTTGCAAATACCAATTAGCACCTTTGCTAGCTTCTAATGACCACCAAACTTTCCCTTGTTCCCTAACTTTCTCCCTAACCTCATTCAACACATTAACATCATCAACATTCCCTTCAACAGTAAATCCATACAGATCTTGAAATTTCACAGTAATCTTTGCCCTTCTGGCATGTATACTTGGCCTCAAAATTGGAACTTGAGATTGATATTCAATCTCCATGTCTCTCTTGCTATGGGTTCCATACATTTTTTGGATTTCACACAAAACAAGCTCTCAACTTTAACATAAAAGTATAAAAATTGAATCTTTTTACATATAGGTATCCAAGAATTCAAAGAAAGGTCAAATTTTTAGCATTAAATTGCAAAAATTGAGCTTTTTTACACATGGGATATCCAATAATTCAAAGAAAGGCCAAATTTTTACCATTAAATAGCAAAAACTGAGCTTTTTTTAACAAATGGGCATCCAAAAATTCAAAAGAAAGGTCTTTTTTTTGGCAAAAAATTGCAGAAATAAACTAATAAAATGTGGATTAACATAAAGATATATCACACAACCCTCAAAAAGAATATAGAAACAATAAAATTAACCTCTTGACCAGGTGAAAATGAACATGAGGGACCCAGACAAAAAAAAAAGGGAAAAAAGCAAATAGTAAAATAGGGAAAATGGCTTAACAAAGAACAGGGAAAAAGAAGATAAATTATGGGGATATGAAGAGGAAAGTTGGATGATTGGAGAGGGAGGATTCAAATGCAAGGAAAAATACCCCCTCTTAAGACATTTGGTCGAATGGTTCTAAGTGATAATAAAAAAAACAACTTAGTCTTTGTGGCGTAATTGTGAGACTGTTTTATCATAATAAGAGGTCGGATTCAAATTTCGAATATGAAGAAAATTTTATTGGAGTTCACTCTTGAATAAACTCGAGAGATGAGATTCAAATTTAGTCAGAGCTTTAATATAAGAAAAAAGAAAAGTTATTTTAAATTTAAGAAAATTTATTTATATTATTAAAGGAGGAGCAAAAATACATATTATGGTCTTAAAATAGAGGAGTAATTTTATTTTTAATACTCCCTCCGTTCGATAATAGTTGTCCAAAAATACCCCTCTAAGACATTTGGTTGAATGGTCCAAGTGTTAATAATAATAATAAAAAAACATGGATTGAGGTGAATTGATGAGATTATTTCATCTTAATAAGAGGTCGAGTTCAAGCCTAGATATTGAGTAAATTTTATTGGGAGTGTCACCCTGAATAGGTCATATAGCGTGTGACTCAAATTGAGTTGAAATGCCACTACGAGCTCCAAACAATGCGTAAAAAACCAAAAAATTAGTTATTTCAAATTTAACAAAACTTATTTATATAATTATTAAAAAGGAAATTTATTTTTAAATTTTGCGTCTTAAAATAGAGGATTGGATTTTATTTAAGTATTTTGTTAAAATTTTAAATAAAATTTCTGTAATTGTCTGAACATCTTGTGATTGTTGTATTGAAGTATCATTATATATGTATGATGTTTAATCTTATTGTATTGTTATAAATAAAATTATGCCCAAAAAAAATTAGTTTATTAACTTTGGATTTGTCCCCATTTAATTATTCATTTGTCCCATTCACACTCAAGAGATGTGGACAATGAGCTACTAAAAATCATTAGTCAATGTCATATTTCAACGTAAAGAAGATTTATTTATATTTTTTAAAATAAAGATTTTGTTTACTTGGTCCTTTCCTTGATAGATTATACCAAATGTCATCACAAAAATAAAATACAATAAAACGTAATATCTAATTTGAATGTAGTTTGAATAGGATTACCGCCTAAACACATCTATCAATTTTGGGCTAGTTTCAATTTAAAAATATGTTCGTTTTTCTCGTAGGACGAGTTAAATATATTGCCAACATCTTAAAGAACGTTTATAAAAAATATTGGTCATTTTGTTTCAGGAATTTTGAATCACAAAAATTTCATAGACTATAGCACACAAAAATCGGTAAAATATGTGTTTACTTTCTTTGGGCTCGTTTGAACTTAAAGATGTACTTGTTTTCCCCGCGAGACGAACTGGATACATTGTCAGCGACAAAACGGACGTCCATGAAAAATTTTGGCCATTTCGTTTTAGAAACTCCGGATCACAAAAATTCATGGACTATAGCACATGAAAATCGACAAAATCTTCGTTTACTTGCTTTAGAGTCGTTTGAACCTTAAAATGTGCCCGTTTTACTGTGGGATGAACTAGATACATTGTCAACATCTTAATTGACGTCCATGAAAAATTTTGGTCATTTCATTTCTGGAATTCAGGATCAAAAAAATTCCATGAGCTATATAGCACAGGGAAAGCATAAAAAATTGTCTTTACCTGCTTTGGGGCTCGTATAAACATGAAAATATGTTTGTTTCTCCCGCGGGATGAACTGGACACATTGCCAACGTCGTAACAGACGTTCATGAAAAATTTTGGTCATCTCATTTTACCGATTTTCGTGTGCTATAGTCCATGATCTTTTTTGGTGATCAATAACTCTGACGTCTTTTTTGCCCCAATGTTTTGTGTACATTTGTTAAGACGTTAGCTATGGAGTAGTTGGCGCTGACAGCCAAAACAACCCATTTTGAAGGTCAAACGAGTCCCGAAGCAGGTAAAATCCTATTCTATCAATTTTCGTGTGCTATAGTCCATGAATTTTTGGTGATCCAAAATTTTGATGACTTTTTAGCCCAAATTTTTTGTGGACATTCGTTAAGACGTTAGTTATGGAGCCAGTTGGCCCCGATGGCCAAAACGACCCATTTTCAAGGTCAAACGAGCCTCAAAGTAGGTATTCCCTATTTTATCATTTTTTGTGTATAGTCCATGGTTTTTTGATAATCTAGAAATTCGACGTTTTTTTGCCCAAAATTTTCATGGACGTTCGTTAAGACATTATCTATAGAGTCAATTGGCCATGACGACCAAAATGAATTATTTTGAAGGTCAAACAAGCCCCGGAGCAGGTAAACCCCTTATTTTATCGATTTTCGTGTGTTATAGTCCACGATTTTTTTGGGTGATCCAGTATTCCGACGTCTTTTTTGCCCAAATTTTTTGTGCACGTCCGTTAAGACGTTAATTGTGGATCCAGTTAGCCTTGATGGCCAAAACGATCCATTTGAAGGTCAAACAAGTACCAAAGTAGATAAACCCCCATTTTACCGATTTTCGTATGCTGAATTTTTGGTGATTTGAAATTCTGACGTCTTTTTTGCCCAAATTTTTTGTGGACTTCCTTTAAGACATTAGCTATGAAACCAGTTGACCCTAACTGCCAACATGGACCATTTTCAAGGTCAAACGAGCCCCGAAGCAGTTATACTCCATTTTGCCGATTTTCGTGTACTATAGTCCATGAATTTTTGGTGATCCTGAATTCCATGTCTTGTTTGCCCAATTTTTTCATGGACGTCTATTAAGATGTTATCTATGGATCCAGCTGACCCTAACGACCAAAACAGACCATTTCGAAGGTCAAACGAGCCCTGAAGCAGGTAATCCCCTCATTTTCGTGTGCTATAGTCCACAATCTTTTTAGGTGATCCAAAATTCCAACGTCTTTGGGCAAAAATGTTGTAAAACCTTATAAAGTTGTCGAATTTTTTTTCCCACTCACTCTACAAAATGCAAAACTCGTGTAACGAGGGCATGTTTTCAAACTTTTAGTGGTAGGCCAATACATTCATTGTCAAAATCACAGTATTATTTTCCAAACGTCTTGATAGTAAGTTCAAATTTTGTCATCAAGTACTAAGAAAATATATTTAAAATAGGTAAAAAAAAAAAATGGTCCCAAAAATGAGCCAAACATTATGGAAAAATGAAAGTCCGAAAATAATAATAATTTAAATAGATAAAAGGTCTAGCAACCTGCCAAATATATACTTCTCCATATTTATACGAGATAGTTGAGATTCCTTCACCTTTAATCAAAGCTTTGAGTATGGAGAAAAATTCCGTTATCCTTTTAATGAGTCTTATGCAATATCGAATAACATTTTATTTTATTTTTTAAAAAAAGAAGTTTTAATGGGCCTTGTACGTTTTCTAGTAGTTAAGTTACTAGGCCCATTTGATTAATCTGAACTATCTAGTTCTGGGCTCCAAATTACAGGCCCAAATAGAGGATTCAACTTAAATTTAACTTTAATTTATTTTCTTTTATTTATTTATCCTTAATGATAAGCTCTTATAACCATAATTCCTAATGTTATAACATGTTTAAGATGAAAATTTTAAAAAAAAAATTATAATCATCTGAATGTCATGACATAATTAAAAATCATAACTTTTAAAGTCTTCAATTTTTTTTTAAACATTTCATGCTGAGACAAACAAGTATTCAATTAAATTGAAACAGTGAAAATGACATAATGGTCCATCGGTGGTCCTATTTGTAGATTCTTGACATATACTCTCTTCTTACACTAGCGGCGAAGCTACCTTTGATCAACGGGCTTTAGCTAAAAAATTACACTGTATAGAGAATTTCAAGCATATTGTAAATTAGAAAAACAAAATTAAGGAAAAACTAATGAGAAAAACAGAAACACATCTCATTTTTGGGTATTAAAATATGTGTAAGATACAAACTTTAGTCCTCTTTACCACACATGTAGTAGGGACACACACTTTGTAATAAAAATATATAAATTCCACTATACTTCAAAAAAAACAAATAATGTATGTCAATAACAAATAATTTTCTTCCAATTTTTTTAATTTTTAATCTAAGCAATTGCAATTGGATCACTTTCCATAGCTTTCATGGCTTCAAATCTTGGCTCTTTGGCTTGAAATTTGAGATTAGCATATAACTTCATGTAATCATCAAACATAAATTTAGGGTAAACTTGTTTGTTATGTTCCTCTGCCTCTTTATCAACTAGAGCTGGTGCTGGATAGATCAATGCATCATTTCCTGGATTGTAGAAGGATGCTAATGACATCCGAGTCCCGTCTTTTTGTGCGATCACTCTGTGCATCACACTCTTGTACTTCCCGTTCGTGATGACCTGTTTAAATGATTTAGCTTATATACATCAATAGTATAAAGAGTTATGATTTATACTATCAATGTAATGTTAACATGTTATATCAGGTTGCTTAGTCGCTAGTACGACTTATTATGGACAATTATATGTATCTGCTTGCTTAACCTTCACGGACCACTTCACAATAAGAGACTCTTATATGCTCAAGGTATGAAAATGTGAACATATTTCAATTTGTAGTCCACATGTATGATCCAAACACATTAGGGCTCAACCTAACAAAAACTCATTCTGACTCAAACCTTCTTTGTTCTAAGTATATTATCAACATATAAAAGTTAAATTTCAGATAAAGTAAACGTCAAACAAGATATTTTAAAGATTTTTTACCTCGAGTTGGTCACCTAGGTTAACCACGATGGAGTGGCGCATGGGAGGGACATCGATCCATCGACCGTCTTTGAGGAGTTGTAGGCCACTCACCTTGTCATCTTGGAAGAGAAGTATTATGCCACCAGCATCAGTATGTGCACGCAACCCCTTTATTAAATCAGGTTTTGGACATGGTGGATAGTTACTTACTTTAGTCCCAAAATTTGGACCTTTTGAGCCATAAAATGTATTTTTCAAGTAACTTTTTTCTAGTCCGAGATTTTCACAAAGCAAATCCAAGAGTTCTTCTGCTAACTTCTCTAATCTTTTAGCAAAATCCCTCATAACTTCCCTACATCATATGAACAATATCAGCGATCGAGCCAGAATTTTACTATGAGAAATTTCAAATGAACACTTTACACCTTATGACACTCCATCTCTGTCTCTAAACTATGTATTATACAAAAAATAGATATTAACTATGATTTTTATCATTTTGTCTCTAAATAGACCGTTGCTGATAAGATCTTTTAATAATTCATCGCTAAAAAAGATTAACGATGATTTTTTAATTATAATTCTAATTTTCTTTGAAGTGATCTTACTATAGTTCTTAGTTAATTATGGTAGTTCTATTAGTGGTCAAGTCTCAGTCCAAAGTACATGTGGAACCCCCAACCACACACATCAAAAGAAGACAAATTAAATATATATAATAAAATAAGGGGTAGAAGGTGGAAATCTATATATAGACTTATAGTTTTAAAAAAAAAAATCATTGTTGTCCTACTAAAATAACTCATAATTTGGGATCTTGGTCAATCAAGGCTGGCAAAGTTTGGACACTTATCACTTATAAATCATGTTACTTTTATAATAAAATATATCCGTATTAGTTTGTGCGCACTTTAATTAGTTCATAAAATCTATTATATATTTTTTATCAATTCAGATAATGATGTAGACATAAATTTTAATACAAGGTTCAGAAAAATATTTAAAAATATTAACTTGAGATTTAAACCTATATGTATGTTATGAAAAAAAAATTCAAGATTTTATAATAGCGAAAGTTTACGCGAAAGTTTGTTTTTATAATTTTCTGGTGAAGATTATTCAATTGAGTTCCCCTTTCTTATATGTGACTCCACCATCGATCGAAATTTAGACAGATGAAAAAAAATCACGTAACGTTAGATTGAGAAGTTTACCTATATACATCATCAAGATCAGGTAGTTGAGAGATATTAGAAGAAGGGAGATGCCTCAAGAAAAAAGTACTTTCCCAATCCATATCAGTAACCTCAACTTCAACACCTTCAAGTCCTTTCTTAGCAACCAATTCTTTAAATCTTTGTTCCATACACTTCTTGTAATGTCCCTTTGTTAATTTCTCCACAGTGTCCATCACTTCATGAGGGATTCCATGGTTCACCAACTATACATTTAAAAAAAAATGTATATATTATTTTCAATATTACATAAAAAAAAAAAAACCTTGGTACATTTTTATGAAATAAGACCAGGGGTCAGAATCAGAATCTGAAATTATAATATTAGGTTTTAAGTTAATAATATATATATTTAAAAGATAAATACAGAATTTGAATCGGAGGTGGACACTCTAGCTCCACTCACAAAGGCCATAAAGGCACATTTTTTTTAAAAAAAAAGACATAAGAGAATTTATTTTAATGAATCGTGATTCAATATTAAAAATATATCGATATGATGTTTTTATAATAATCGAATACTTTTGTTTGTAAATATTGTACCTCAAAGAAGCCCCAATTTTCACAAGCATCATTAATCTTTTCCATTGTGGCTACTCTCTCAACACCATTGAGTTTTTCCAAGTTGATAATTGGGAAATTCTCCATTTTTAATTTCTTGAAGAAATGGAAGAAATGTTTTTTTTTTCTTTTTAGAGTAAATAGTGTGTGGAATAAAAAGATGGAATATATTGAAAGTGAGTTTCTTTTTTTGGTGTGTGTGTAAAAGATTGAGGCTTTGTTTGGGTATTTATAGGGAAATAAATCATATATAGCTAGTAGGGAATATATAATAATTGACTAGTGGTATTCCACACAAGGTTGTGGCCAATGGATTAACTAATAAAAGTTAAATTTCAGTAGAAATATAATAATTTTGGGTTCTCAATATGTAATCACTTTATTGGGGATTACTTTATATTTATTATGAATTTTTTTTGGGTAAATTTATATTTAGTTTAACTTTAATATAGATAACGAAAATTACATAATTATTTTTTTAAGTTCTTATTTCATCTGCTTAAGCTCAAAGAGGAAGCTAGATACATGTGGTTCAATTGAATTATGGTCGTTGAAAAATTATATTTTTAAGATGAAAATGATTTTTCTGATTATATATATTACCTTTTGCTCAATCCTCCTAATTAAGGGAAATATCTTAGTTTATTAAATTATTTAATTTTCAAAATACGTTCTATGAGTTTTTAAGATAAATATAGAGTTTAAATTAGGCCATCGAATTCTGCCTAACACTTTATTTTTGCTCTTATTTAAATGCTAAATTGATAAAATTATTCAATATTTATATCGATCGAAAGTGACATATACCTAGTAATCTTCCAATAGTCTTCTGATCTACCCCATTAGAGTTGGGACAATTAGAATTTGGACCCATTTTCTAGTGGCTAAATTTTGATCAATTTGACTAAATTTTTTTGTTTAATTTTTTTTTTCATGTGTCATTATAAAATGTTTGGTTCAATTTGACAAAAGGATACTATTAAAAAGTTAACACACAATTCACATTTTTAGGGCTGCACATTTGCCCCATGGAAGTTTCTTTAATATAGTCAAAGACCTTATAACGATAACGTTTGTTTGAATATTATTTAACTATTATTAATAAAAATATTGTTATTTAAAAAAAATATGAAATAGAATGATAAACAAAATTGATTTCAAAACAAAAAAGTTGATTGTTAGTAACTATTCTTGACTAAATATTTGAATTTTGAACATATCATAGTTGTATTTTTTTTCTTTTTTTGCTTTGTCATCCACTTTTTCATCGACCTAACTTTTGTATAATTAATTGTAGAAATTTATCTTAACTAATTCCCTTTTTTTTCTTAATTATAAAGCATATATCTAGAATATGCAATCTTTGACCAAGAACTTATATCGATGTAGATTGAAGAAAAACTTATATGGCTTCAAACAAGTGAGAAAAGCCATTTATATTTTATTAGTCGTAAGTATGTTAGTTGCGATTATTAAAAAATAATATTAACGAGTAAAAAAATATCAAGTAATTGATATGTACGTAATTTTGATTATACATTGTGAAGGTAAATAAGTTGTTATTGATAGATTATAGTAAATCATAATAAAATCAAGTATGAGAAAGAAAAATATAATAGTGAATCAGTCATGCTGGATATACTGGAGAGAAGAAAATAGTATGTAGCAATAAAATATATATGATACATAAGTGGAAGTAAACGAAACAATATGTAATGTAATAAGATAGTATGCGGGTAATTAGTAACAAGGGAGACTAGACAATACTCGATTACGTACTAATCTAGAGCGACATTAGTACCACAATATGGTTCATATTAAAATGTGTGTAACTATTTAATAGATCTAAGATTCAAACAAAAATTACTGGTTTCACGTTAACTAGTAAACAAACTTTTAGATCTGTCATTTCCCTCCATCACCGAAACCTTTTATTTTCAATTATGAATTTATCCAATTTAATCAACCATTAATGAGTAATTTTAGTGTAAACAGATTCGATTTAGAGAAAAAAAAATTCAGAATTCACTACATAACTAGAACTTTTGTTTATTTTTTTTTTCTTTTGACATTTCTTATTTTGCACAAATATTTTGATTCTCGGAAAGAAACAATTCTAAAAGGTTCAATCGGCACAAACAAATTTTATAATTTACAAATTTATCGAAATTAAATTTATAAAAATAAATAAATTCTTGCAAGCGATTGCTTTTTATGAATTATATGACTATTGAATAAAATTATGAAAATGTTTTATGTATGACTCTTTAGAATTTACAAACTTATTTATCCAGTAAAAAAATAATAATAATTTCTTTTGTCTATTTCTCAATTTCATTGCACATGAAATTATTGAAAAGGCCATACAGGACCACATGCTTCTTGATAGGAAAAAAAGTCAGAAAATATTATCTAGAAAAAGAAATTTATTAATGCAAAAAAGCTCTAACACATTATTAACGGTGCAAATCTGACTTTAATCAAATTTTAATATAAATATCTAATATCGAATGTAAAATTTAAAAAAATACATTATTGGCCTATGTACATTTTGGAATTGTTTACACACTTTTTGGTGTTGTTTTTTTTTTTTTTAAAAGAAATTGTTTGCTCTTTCTCCCACTACTTTAAATCCATTGAAGTGTAAAAGGAAGAACAAAGAAAAAATATATATTTACAATGATTTAAAAAAAAGAGTATATATTAATGTGGAATATTCTCAAACTTTATTACAAATTATAATTTAACCAGTGATAACTAAAAATATGGTTGAATAATTGAGATTCTTTTTCTTCAATTGAAAAATATCAAATTATTTCTGAAAGTAAAAATATTATAATAAAAACTTATTTTACTTCTTGTAATATAATTTATATATTTGAAAGAAGAATTTAAATCTAAAATAATGAGATTTATATAAATTATATATGGAGAATTTATATATACCCAAACTATACATTAAAAGACAAAGAGCTGAGTCATTACCTAATACCAACTCCTATTTTTATCAAATTAATATTATTTCCACAAAAATTATTCTAATTAAATTATTTCTTTTTTTGTCTCACTTTTATTTTAATTCCATTTGACCGACCATTAAAAAAAATTATATATAAATATGCTCGATGAGCACTAAAAAGTAGTCTTCCAAAAGAATCTAATTAATATTTGTATTTAATTATAAGTAATTATTGTATTTAATTATAAGTAATTAAACAAGTTGTCACAATTCAATAATATGTTAAAATCTAGAAGTTTCAAAAGAGTCACTAGATTGATTGTCATGTGCCTTTTGTTTCCTCATCTTGTAACAAAGTTATTTTTTTAATCATTTCATTTTCGTAATTTATTGATTCGATTAATTTAAAATATATATCGTTTAGTCATAAAATTTTGTTATTATTTAATGGTTATTTCAAATAACTACTTCTTTATAATTAGATTGTTCCAATTATTTTACACTCAAACTTGAATTTTATAGAATTTAAATGTTTTTTAAAAATATATAATTTTAAGAATTTTTAATCAAGTTTTCATTCATTGTACCAAAAACCCAAAACTTTTCAGAAAAATATTTTTTTATTGTCAAAAGTAACAAACACATGACCACTAATTTTTCATAATTGCATATTCCCCATGCAAATTATTATAACCTCTAACATAATTTTTTTTAATAAAAGAAAAATCACATATATGTAATGCACAAAAGACATTGGGTGCATGTGTTTTTTAATTTAAAACATTCTTAATCTTTATCTTTATTAATTATTCCAAAAAAGATAAAATTAAAAATGATAAGGTGTGTACTATTACAATTATCAACTTTGATTTAAGTCTCCACTTGTTTTTTTTCATGTTCCATGCATGTGCATTATGTGGTTTTTGCAACAAATTTTATTATAAAAATATCATATATTATATGCCTTCTATTGAAATAAATTAAAATTTTTTTGTATTGAATGTTTATATCAAACATATTACTTAATTATAAATTCATTAGTATAGATAATCTTCTTAGACTATAAATTCGTTTGTATCAATTACTTTCTAATTTTCAATGTTATGTTTATGACACAAAAACATTGAATTTAGTGCAATTTTTGGAAATTAAAATTTGGCATGATTACAAATTAAACAAGGAGATCAATTCCATTAATAGAAATTTTCATTTAATTTCTTTAATTAAGCAATCTAAGAAAATATCTTTTGATTTTTCTATGCTTGGTCAATCGGTTGATTAAAAGATTTGAATATTTTTTTATAAGAAAATAAGTTCAGAAACTGATTGAAGAATTTTCTAATCACATAATTAATCTCATTTCACTAATACTTATTCATTTATTTTATTGAGATGCGAATCGATTGAATGTATTGGATAAATTCTTTTCAAACATAATTAGATAATTCTTTTCATCTATAATAATTTAATAAACGTAATTATCTGACACTTATTAATAATTAAAAAAATAATATTTTATATATAATTAATCGAGATATGATTAAACTATCCTAAACATCGTGATTATAATTTTTTTTCCTCTAAAATCTATACCATTCACTCGTGGCAAAGACATGCAACACGTTTGACTAAAAACAAGAAAATTAATGTCGATGCTTATTTGCCAAATTTTTTACAATTAAAAAGGAAGTGTGAATATGACATCAACCTAATTTCAAAGGATAAGATAGAGGAAATAAATAATCCTCTTTATATCTTATTTTAAAGGAAAAATGCATAAGTACACCCTTAATCTATGCCTGAAATTTTAGAGACACACTTGTATTATATTAAGGTTTTATTACTCTTTTGAACTTACTTTATAAGTAATTTTCTATCCATTTTCAGCCTACGTGGCAATATTTTGAAAAAGAAAAGTCAATCAGCATTGGATTCACAAGATAGTGTCACGTAGGCCGAAAAGGGTAGAAAATTATTAGTAAAATAAGTTTAGGGGGGGGGTAATAAGACCTTATTATAGTATAAGTGTGTCTCTGAAATTTCGAGTATAGTTTGAAGGAATACTTGTGTATTATTCCTATTTTAAATAAGTTCTTATTTGAAGTTTTGGAACACAAAATATTGACCAATCAACTCTTTTAGGTAGGTCAATACTATTAGTCCATTAAATATACGAAAAAATAATCTGATATATTTTCAACTTTGTCATTTAGAGCTCATATATATACCCTCCAGTTATGATAGTAACTCATATATACCTCTTCTTTCGACGAAAGTGAAAAAAAAAAAATCTGATATATTTTCAACTTTGTCATTTAGAGCTCATATATATACCCTCCAGTTATGATAGTAACTCATATATACCCCTTCTTTCGACGAAAGTGAAAAAATTCTTTTTCATTTTGTTAATATATAAGAATATGTAAACTCTAATAATGATAATTAAAGAAGTCAAAAAAAAATTTATGTATGAAAAAAATTACAATATATTTTGAACTTTGTCAGAAGGATCATATATACCCCTACATGATTTTTTTAAAAAAAAATTAAAAGTCAAAAATATAAATTTAAAACTATTTTTTTCATATGGTATATGTGAGTTTCTTTTGTAATGTTAGGGGTGTATGTGAGTCATTTATATAACTGTAAGCGTATATATGAGTTACTTTTATAACGAAGAATATATCAACTCTAAATGACAAAGTTGAGGAATATATCAAACTTTTTTCCCTTAAATATAAGTAATATTGCTCCTTTAAATTAATCGAAAATAAATACTAATAAAAAATACATCAACGAAATTTCTATCAGATTAAATTCTAAAAATCCAACATAAAAAAATTGTAATATGAACAAAAAAATAATTAACGTTATACCTTAAAATTTTGAATCAAGTTCTAGAAGATAGATCAGAAATTTCACCTTTTACCTCAAATCAAGAATAAATTTTTTTAAATATTTAGAAGAAATGAAAAGTGTTCACTTTTAACAAAATTTAATCAAATTGTTCAGAAACATTTATTTTCTCTAATTAATTTACATATTATTTTAGAAGAAACCAAAAAAAAAAAGAATTTGGGCCGGAGGCCCAATATAGATGCTTAAATGGGCCTACACTTTTCAATACTTGAAACAATTTTCTAAAGGAAGTGCACAAATAGCCAATTTTGGAACTCATATTTAAGTCATAATCAAAGTTTATAAATTCTTTTGTGTATGTTTTATCACTTAAAAATTAACTTCAAAATATAGTACATTGAAGTTGTTAAAATCTCCATACAAAGTTACATATTTTATTTAAAGTATGACTTATGCAAGCAAATTTCAAATATTTTCGTATATTTCAGATATACGCGTATAAAATTTAGCTTGGTATACTCAAACATGAATCTTTTTGATCATGTGATTATGCGAGTAATTGTGTCCTTTGTTAATATACTTACATTCTTACACCGAATTAAAACTGAATTATGTTATATGTCATGTTATGTTTTTATTTTTATCGAACATTTTTCGATAAAAAAAATAATGATTCTTTATTTATTGAGGGTATAACATAGTTCCAAAAAGATATTTAAATAAAAGGACACATATATAGAAATATCCCATTCTGAGATACTTCAAAATGTGGACAGTTTGTGCAAAATTTTGCAATTAAAACATAGGAATAAGGGTAACAAAACAGTACTGAATCTGAAATTAATGCTAAATGTATTTTTTTTTTTTTGGAAATGAAATAAAGAATAAAATGAATGGTCAACCACTGCAACTAATATTTTTTTTTTAATTTTATAAATAAGAGAAAACTTAATCATTCGTTTACACCATGTTAATAAATAATTATATGTAATTTTTTTTTATTTTAATATAAAATCGTCTTTGTTAAAAAGTATTTTACTAGATGAATTTTTTTAAATTCTTTTTTTGCATATTAATTATGATTAATTAATATGCTTTCTTACTTAACTAAATTATTTATGTATAAAAACTTGATTATCTATACTCGATATTCATACTAAATCAATATGGCGGAAATTTGTATATGCTATATAGTGTTTTTGTCTCTTTCATTCATAATAATTATTTTTTAGATTTTTTTTTTGCTTAATTTATAATATTTCGATGTGTATCTGAATTTGGAGAGGCATCAATTCGAATATCAAACACCAAATATAATTACTTTTTTAAAAATCAAACGAGTTATTTAATAACAGTAAACCAAAATAATTTAATATGATATCGGATATATAAATAAATATTTGTCATTATTTATGTTATGTCACTTTCATTCTTCTGTCTCATTTAATTTTCTGGTCAAAATCTTCCAAAAAATGAATTTAATGCATACCTTCTCTCTATATTATTATTATTATAATATATAGTCTATATACTTCTGCTTATTTGCTATTTTTGGTTTCTTTATTAAAGACACCACTGATCAACTCCACCTATTCTTTTTGTCTCTGTACGTACAATAATAATTAAAAAGAAAAATTATGTGATGTATATAAATATTTTAATTATATTTATGATATTTAATATATAGCTATAATTAAATACCTTTTTTTTTTTACAAAAACATAGTTATATTTTGGGTTTATGAAATTTTAAGTAATTACATTGACTAACTTGAACTAAGTATAAAAACAATAGTTATATAGAATTCATTTCTTTTATCTTACTTCATTCTAAACTTTTACATCTGTTTATTTATTAACGCAATTCATTTTTATATGTTTAAATTCAACACTATATGACACCTCTAAATGTAATACTCTCGTTGCTTCAATTTATGTGACGCTTTTTATTTTTCGAAAGTCAAACAGTTTAGGTTTGATCGATAATTTATGCATAGAATCTTTAATTTTTTTTTGAAATGAAATTTATGGATTTATAAACTACGTAAAAAGTACTATAAGTTATAATAATAGATAATTCAAAATATTAAAAAATTACAATAAAAATAAATTTAATCGAATTTCAAAATCCGAAAAATGTTATGTAAATTGAAACGAAGAAAGTAACTATCGGTTATATTAAAAGTCAAAAAGAGAAAAGGTTAGAAGAATAATGGTGAAAGAAAATAGAGAAGAGGTACAATTTTTTGTCTAGCTTCTTATGGTGATTGTTGACTCCATTATTTACTAACATTCACTAATTTGTTAAAACAACTTTTTTTTTATTTACAATTTTTGTCTAACTCAAATACATGTTTTTTTTTTTTGGTTATTTTGTGTTGTGTATTTAATATTTTCCAACTTTCAAATATCTCATATTATTCTAGGTAGTATAAACAATAAAATTGAATTAATATTTGGAGATTATTTCAAATAAGTATTTGTTTATCAAATTTGAAGTATGAAATTTGTCAAGTTTTCACTATCATAACTTGAAAAGTTTTTTCATGTTCAAAAACAATATGAACCAATTCATGTCCAAACGCCTTCGAAGAACGAGTATTAACAAGCATAGGTAGAGTCTAGATTTGAAGTTTATGAGACTCAGTCCGTAGTAACAACAACGACAACATACTTAGAATTATTCAACAAATGAAGTCCGATGAGGCACACCTTACTCCTACCTTTATCGGATTCATTTTAATTACAACAATAACAATAACAACATATTCAGTATAATCTCACAAATGAAGTCTGAGAAGGTCGAAGAGTATAATATATCCAGACCCTACTCATACCTTGAAAGATTATATTCGATAAAACCTTCGATTCTTTTGATAAAATTACGTAAATATCTATTACATTCGTCTGAATCCGTCTCTGATATTATATCTCCATGAATAAGACTAGTATGTTCTTTTGGTAGAACCTAAATATCTAACTCCCATTACCTCCCTTTTGTCCCTTCTTCTTTTAAAGAAAATGACACATCAACCACACATTTAATTGAATGCTCAATTATACTCTCAACCAGCACTTTACTTCTTATCATAACCAAACACTTTATTTTATCTATAAAATACCCACCCCATTTGCACATTTATTTTCTCATTACACCATATTCCAAGTTAGGTTAAAGTGAGAACAAAAAAAAAATATATGGTTATTTTCAAGCTTTTGTGATTTTTCTTAGTTATCTTCTAATTATATCCATGGATGTACTGGACCAAGAAGCAATGGTGTTACAAGTCATAGAGATTCATGTATATGAAGGTGATGAAATGAGGCATCAAGATTCATCGTCGTGGTGACACATGCAGTGACGTTATCCTTTCTGAGCTTGTTCTTCTTACGTTATTTTCTCATCTTTTAGAATTCTTGAACTATTGTTCGAGTTTTCTTGACCTTGCAAGTCCGTAACACTTTGTATAACCCTCAAGCTTGCAAGGTTACTTAAAAATTCTTGTATCTTTTCTATCCCTTCTGAGCTTCTTTTTGTAAAATATCAACCCCTTCTCAATGGTTGAGGTGTATCACTTTTATGTTATATATATATAGACTGAAATATATTCTCTCCAACTCTCTCATTTTTACGTGCATGAAAGAACGTATCTACTTGATGTTTACACAAAATCAATGATAACATTCCACATACATTTTTTGTTTCACTTTTAATGTGTACTTTCATATCGATTTGTTACCTAATCATGAAAAGAAAATCGTTTGGTGTAAACGCTGGATACGAGTAAGTTTATTCCATGAAGATGTCCTTCAGCACAAAGAAAAAAAAACACAAACTTTGCCAGTAAAATTCTTCTAAATTTACCAAGCCCTACAACTTGTGTTACATGTTTTAATGATGAATACATTGACAAATATGGGGGGAACCATGCCATCTTGATGGTTGAATAGATATCTACAGAAGAAAAATTGAATGTGATATTCCATTTCACTGTTTTGACACTAAAAAATTTGAACATTCTCAACTAGCAGCTTTATTAACTTCAAGCTGCAAGAACTAACACTTTTATAGTTCCCTGACTATTAGCAGCTAGCATCGTAGGGCTATCGCTCTTCCAGCACACCGCGCTGATGAAATAAGATCCTGCATCTTCATCCGCTTCGTCTATGTCTGGGGAACCGAATCTATGCCAAGTCACTGGTTTGGAGATCGCCTATACCATCCCAAAACATTAGTTAAAAATCAAATACTATCAGCACCTAAACAAAGATTAAAAGGCCGTTATACCCAAGGGTGTGGCCTAGTGATCAATGAGGTGGATCTTAAGTTCAAATCTAATCAAAGACGAATAATAGGTGTTTTCTTCCCATTTATCTTGGCCTTGGTGGTGGACAGAGTTACTCAGTACCAGCACAACGATTATTAAAGAAAAAAGTAGTGCTTACCTTATGGTACACGAATACTTCATTTGTTTCACTGCCACACGAGAGGAATTCATTGTTCACTGAGAGACCAACGAAGTTCTTCTCATTCGTATGTCCTCTAAGCGTGCGAACCTAGAAAAAAAAAATCAAACAGAGTTAATTGTTGTGAATATTTTTTGGTTTTATAGAAAAAGATCGAAGAAGAGTCTCACAACCACATCAACAGGTTGGTGGCAAAAAAGTTTCCTCACTAAAGGATAGTAGAGACTTAAAAGATGTCTTACCGGCAAATTATCTTTTACATCCCACAATCGTAGAGTACTGTCTGTTGATGCTGAAGCAAGTTCATTGTTGGACAAAAATTTTACATATGAAACAGCTTTTCTATGGCCACTAAAAATGTGAACCGGCTGGCTGGTGTTCCTCAAGTCATAATAATGAATATGATGATCCGCAGAGCCAACCTATAAGATAAAACGAGATGTACACCATGACGATATATTCCCTTTCTTGGGTTGAAGCACAAAGAACTTGAGCTATATGAGAAATTCATGCTCTAAATAGCATCCAGAAACTTTTAAGGAACACATGATCGAGGGTCTGGAACCTTTCGGACACAAATGAAGTTATATGCCATAAGGAAGGATGGAGTCTGCATAGGTAATGGAATAAACGAAAGAGTATCCATGTGTAACTGCATAACAAATTTGATAATGGCGTGATCATTCTAGAAGAACTCATCATGGACATCAACCTAACAGCATCAGGAGACACACATGCATGTTTGAGCAATCAAGTGTATATACATGTTCAGTTATTGTATCTTAGTAGAGGATAGAATCCTATAATATCAGTTGCGCGGTCTTTTCAGATTGCAAAAGTACAGATTATCACCCATGGGCTAGATGAGTAGAAAGGTATTAAATTAGAGACTTGGAAGTAGAGAACGAAAGAGGTCACTACATCAAAATAATGCATTGACCAGCAGTTCAGAAGTGGAAATAATAAAAGAAAGCTCTTCAAAAATTAATAAATTTACCGCTATATGAACACTAGATCCAGGATTATATTTTACACAGCATATATTTGCCTTCATGTCAATATTAAGAACACTTGCTTCCTGCTTCGTGCACCAAACTTTGACCTGCATCAGCAAAGAATGATGATACAAACCTAAGTTAGAGAAAAGATAAGTACACAAGTTATTGGCTCAGACAGTGGAAAACATGGTTGTATAATAAACTCGCCAGAAAGCATTAAGAATAATTAGTACCAAAACAGCAAAAACTAAAATGGAGGGATACTATGACCAGAGATTTTCTTCAGTATGAAGTAATGGCCCAAAAATGTGGAGACATAATAAGACACTGAAATTTTTAATCCAAGTCCAAGGTTTTTAGACAAGGCATGCTTTGATTTGTGTCTTGTTATTTTGTTGTCATATTTTCTTGCTATCATGCTTTGAATTCTTCACTTTTCTATCGAGCCAAAGGTTTATTGGAAACAGCCTCTCTACCACAATTGTAGGGATAAGCTTTGTGTTTGACAAGTGAAAAGTGATCCTTTAATACCTTACAATCATCACTGCCAGATACAAGCATCGAGGGTTCTGTGCGTGAAAAATCAACACTCCAAGCCCGTTTCTCATGCTCTTCATATTCCATCACACTCTGATCACCAGAAAAGATCAGTATCAGTCGTAGAAAGATGAAAAAGTCTACAGTGAAAACTGATTAGCAGAAGTACTGATTTACCTGTCTAGTGGTCACATCCCATACAGTTACTATTCCATCATAATCACTACTAGCTATGTGGTTCTTGGTATACTTATTCCAACTCAAGCAGCTCAGCTTAGATCGGGTAGACATTTCAACAACAGGGCAGTGTGCATCTGCAGGTTCATTTACAACCTGAAATGGAGAAGCATAACAAGCCAGATCAGAATCATGAGAGCAATATGCAAAGCAGCAAAGGAGAGCTCTGCCAGAATATTTGACCACAATTTTTTTAGTTTTTTTTTAAGATGGTAATTATATTTGACCAAAATATAAACAAGACAAATAGAAGGTACAATCATGGCACACTAAAAGGTCGACTATATGCCAATATGGGGATTGTGTCATTAGAAGAAGCAAAACACTACTTGAGGTTGTTCATGTAAGTATTGATGGAAACAAAAATCAGCTCCAACAGTCGGGTGTTATTCTCCTACATAAGTACCATATCAATGTAGTGCAGGTAACATATAGAAAAATTATAAACAAAATATGCACAGAACAGGCAATGTGCTATCTGCGACCAGAAACCTGCTGCCATGCAAATTTGCAGCAACACTACTCGCAACACTACTCTTACAAGGAAAATATTATTCTATAAAGAAGGTGATCGCAATTTGTTCCTTGAAGAAGGTTACATATACACACATCACATACTATCAAGCATTATGTATACCAACAAGGTCGTGAGTGATTGTTCGAGCTGTAATATTTGTGCTAGCTATACTGTTGGTCTTTGAGCTCCTTTCAATTTTGACTTAGTATGTTAAAGGAGCTGAGCTTGTATAACTCAAGCTCTGCTCTTTTATATTCATGGAACAATCTATTTTTCAACAATTATTCATTTGAAAATATTAATAATGTAACAATTTGCATATTATTTTCAAAATGCATTTTTCAAGTTCATAGTGCGAACAAAACTAATCACCCCATTTAATTCCAAATTTTATTGTCTTACTTTTATATGTTGTTATATATATACTCTACATATTTTGAGCTTGAATTGAGGTACGATCTGAAACTCAATTTATCAGCTTGCTAGTTTGTTCCACAAGCTGAGCCAAGTTCAACTTTCACTAAATTTATGTGAGTCTTGCTTTCCCCAACGAATTTGGGATTGACGTGTAGTCGTTGTTGTTGTGATTGACCTTGCTTTCAAGCCGATTCGGAATTTGAGCTGAAGCACTCATTAACACTGACATTGAGTTTGAACAACCAACACTTGGATCATCTCAGCTAGTTTTTTTATGAGTAACCGAATGGTGGAAAACAATTTCAGAATAAAATAGCTTTTGCACTATCTCATTTGCAATATCAACAGTAGAAATTGACAAATGATATGTCATTGCACCCAATGTTATCAAGAGACAACCAGCTATAAATTAAAAACTCACTGAAGAGAAGTCAAAAACTTTTATACGCCGTGAAACTCCAGCAGTAGCAAACAACTCATCATCACGATCAAATTCAATGCTGCAATACGAACATATTTAAAGTTTAGTTCTTGGAATAAGGTTTGCCTACAAGAGCTAAATAAGAGAACCAAATGAATGAGATGGATCATAAAGCAATTTTCTGATTTTTTGTTTCTTTTCTTGTGTGTCTGATTGTAAATTCAGGTCTGAAGTTAATGAAAAACACAACATTTACAAGACTTAACAAAATCAGCACTCCAGCAAAGCCATTTTTACACTCTGGATAGATCTATCTGCTACAACCACGACGCCGGCTCTCCTCTTTAACAGCTAATTTCAATATTTAAATCTAACACAGGAACCAGTAAAAAGAGAACTTTAAGCTATCAACAATTTTATGCAAAGACCAAACTTGCCTTGAAACAATATTGGCCGAGTGAAACAGATCCCCATGCCGAAGTTCAGCAATGACTCTTAACCGACTGTTAAAGAATAAAAATTAAAAATTGTTAAAAACAGAAACAAATGTAACAATTTAAAAGCATGTTCAGCGAATAACAGACAAAAGGTTATACCTACAACGAGTGGAAGTGCTAAAATTAAAAATTGGTTAAAAACAGAAACAAGTGCAACAATTTAAAAGCAAGCATGTTCAGCGAATAAAAGACAAAAAGTCATACCTATAACGAGTGAAAGTGCTAAGTACAGACTGAAAATCTGCTAGTCCTTCACTGTAACCTTCTCTTTGTACGACATCTGCATCCTTTTCTTCCTTAACTCGCGACTTGTTCGCCAATTGACGTCTCTTTTGCAAGTAACATTCTTGGAGATCATTGAACTGTAAGCAAATATAAAAACTATTCACCAAATAGATAACAAAGAGTAGAAAGGCAGGCCAGAAAGATCATCCATAACCAACATAGGCATAAGGCAGTTCATATATCTTATAACTTGACAGAGGAATATGTACTGCTAACATCTCACAACAAGAAAGCTTGAGAGCTGATTTGAAAATAGCTTATCAAGTATCAAGAAAACTCGTGCACAATAGATTTCATCAAAATCAGCGAATGTGATATCACCATTATGAAAGGAAAAAGTTGGGTAGCTGAAAACAGTTTAATGAGAACCTAGGATGCGAGGAGATCATCATAGTTTGATCATCAAGCATGCATCAAGAAAAGTGTGAGCAAACTGTAGTCATAGAATAGTCTGCTTTCTCATCAAATTTCCCGGTAAGTCACAAGTCCAGTACTGGATCAATTACAAAGATCATTCTATTTCATAACCGATGAAAATACAGGAAAAAGTAAGCTGGGACTCCCCTTGTTTCATTTTACTTGATATTTGTTGACTTGGCATTCCCTTTTAAGAAAGTATTTATTAGGGGTTTATTTTACTAAATTATCCTTATTGATTATGCTTTGGAAATCTTTGACTACTATTACTTTATATATAGTTACTTAATGATAGGAGTAATATTACAACATACCCTGTGAGATCCAACAAGTGGGAAGGGTAATATTGAAAGAAAATAACAAATCTCTCTTGATTTGTTACAAGGGACAAGTAAAACAAAAAATATATTTTTAGTATACGGGTCAAGTGAAATGAAACAGAGGGAGTAATTACGAAACTTGTAAAGTAACATAATGTCACAACCACAAACCTGTGCATTGACACGCTTCTTCCTAACCACAGCCAGACCTGATTGACTCATATGTTGTGAGTTCAGTTCACTGATTGATGTATCTTTTCTCTGTGGTCCAGGAGAGCTTATTTGAGCTTTGCTGTCCACCTTTTTGAATGTCAAGTTTCCAGTCGGTAATCCTCCAGGTGCATTTCGTGAAGTGGAGAAAAGACCACCAAAGTTCCTATCAGTTGATGAAGACCAAGGTTTTTTCCCAATAGGATCATCTGCTAGCATTCGGAGCTTCATTGAATACCGGTCCCTAGCCCGGTATAGGTCTATTCTATGTCTCTCTACTGAATTTAAGTCCTCTTTGATGTATTGCAGATCATGTTGCACCTAATTAAATGCAAAAATCAACAAACTGGCTATCAGATTGTTATCTATCCAAGACTTTAAGAGGAGACACAATGACCCAAGTGACGAACCACTTGTATATAATATAATGTATCTTGAAGTTATTTAGGGAGAAGGAACCAAATAGTAATAGGGTTAACCAAATAGAAGTAGGAATGCCAGCATAAGGCACTCAACTCACATAAGAGTGCAAAACCAAAATCTAGCATATGGCCATACCCTTTTCTACCATAATACAGTTTTCTTTAAGATAAATCTCTGTTGTCCTTCTTGACTTTTTTTCTTTAGGTGGTGGTATTGAAACAATTACATACCTCATTGAGTTCATCAACTTTTTGCTTCCTTAACATCTGTAAGAAGTCTAGCAGAATTTGCATATTTCGCTCTGCTTCCTCCTGTTCCAATTTCCTCTTTTTCTCTGACAACATCAATAATAGAGCGTCCAGCTCCTTAATTGACACTTCAGAACCCTGTCTAAGCATATAACAAGTGTCACATCTCAAGCTTCTGCACAAAACTGATACTGACAGTTGAATATTTATAGGGGTGTGATCTATTCCATACATGCCAATAAAAAGAATTGCGAAAATAGCGTTTAGAAATGTTATGTCGGGTTCTAAGTGCAGTGACATAAGGCAGAGCTCCATAATCTGATATTTCAAGCAGTTTCACCAATCGCTTTCATAGTTAAATTGAGGGCAAAAGTAAAATGAAGAGAATAAGGGACCCCTGGTTATTAAGTTAGGAAGTAAAACAGGAGGACAAAGGAATGCGTCTTTATTGGGTTTTTAACTCCTCCCGGATTGAATATGAAGCATGTCAAGCTATCCACATTTGACTCGTGGAGAAGAATCAGAACTACAAATGTAACTATATCAGAAGAAACTATTTTTACATGTCTAAATTACCATTTGAAATTTTGATTCACAACTTCAAAACCACAATAGACATGGTTTACCTTCTTTTTTCCTGTTTTTTTATTGTAGATAGTTTAACCCAATTTTTACCAATTCACTAAATAACCCTTCTTTTTGCAGAAACCTTTTTTTAAAATTAAGTACATCTCTTTTCACCATAACACGACCACAACGGTTATATACAAGATATATGCCAAAAAGTAGAGAATTTACAAAATGATATGATTCTCTGGTCTCTACAAACTCCACCCATTCGTCTATACAACAAGAGAACCTGTTGTCATTCCCATAGCCTATGAACACAACAAATCAGACATCATCTCCTTCAAGTGCCATTGCAATTTCTCATTAGTCCCATTCTATTTTCACCTCGGCAAACACATCCAATCTCCAGTCATGTATCACCGTACTTACTACACCCCAAATATTCCAACAAGCAATATGTAACTTCATTAATGTCCAATTTGACAATGTCCGAAGCTCATTCCCTATACTTTCCCTCTTCTTTTTTTTTTGGCACACTCCTTGAACCCTACTTCCACCTCTTTTTTCTTTTTTATTGATAAAGTCGTACCCTACTTCCACCTCTGTACAAAAGGAGAGAAAAAAGCGGGACCCCACCCCACTCCTACAACCCCGTATATGGAGTACAAAAACTTGTCTTTTGTACGAAGCTATTTTTTCAGCAACTCTTCTGCACAAAGTTGACCCAATTGTCTATGTAAGTAGGACTTTCATAAGTGATCTAGTCTAGAGGGGGGAAAATCTGTGTCTTCAAAAGCCATTTTTCTTCTCTTCTTTTTTTTATCAAGAAAGAGGTCTATGATTCCAATCCGTCAAATTAGCCATAATAGGGTATATTCTACTTTCCTGCTCCAGCTGCTTCTGTACCCAAGAAATTGTAGTTCTCAAAATTCATAAAAAGAATAGGTGAACCATGGTGATTTCAACAATTAATTATATCATACCTATATGTAGACTGACGGTATCACCCTACTTCAATTCAAAGATAAATCTCATCTCTGTTTCCACAAAAGAATGGCATCTAATTAAAGATTAGTCTGTCAATTGAATAAATACTACAATGCCATCCATCATTAAGCACTAAGAAGAAGTGAGAACTACTCATAAATCACAAGCCAATACACTACAAGGATGGCATTGTGAGAATTCAGAAATCCAAATTTTTGACAGCTCAATAATTGAGTCAAATTAAACAAACCTAACTATATAATAAACAAATAGTTACACCCTAAAAAAGATTTGGATAACAAAATTAATATGCTCTTTCTTAAAATATAGGAGCCAAAATAAGAGATGCCACAACTAAACAAGAATTAAAGCATAGCTAAAAGTTAGATTAGAGTACAATAACTCAAACAACATATAAACCAGATCACCCGAATTTTCATTTAAAAATTAGCAAATTTGAACAGGGAGTCCTTCATAAAACAATCTTAAATTTAGTAGCGTCAAAACAAAAGCAAACTCCGGAGACTAATGCCATCATGACTTCACCTAGAGATTGAGAAAACAGACTCACCTGTTCCAATGAATGACGAAATTGTTCAACAGGGGATGCAGTTTTTGAAATCTGACGGGCAGATGTCTTCTTCAATAGCTACAAAGGTGGTACAGAGAAACCTTTAACAATAAGCTGCATTGTGAAGTAAATTATTTCAAGATGCAACCATCTCATAATTATACAACATTAATATCTCTTAGCGACAGTTCATTAGATCGTAAAGGCATTCAGATACTGGTAATTGAAAGTGAATGAAACTTAAACCTTACCAGTCAAAATGGAAAAGAAACTTGAAAATAAAATGAGAGTGATTGCTAACAATCCTCAGAGAGATTTAAATGCAGAAAAAACCAATAAAGCCTAAAATTGAAATATGTTTAAAGTCTCATGAGTCCAACATTTTGAACTGATGGAAGATATCATCCTAATCTTTATTTTGAGCATTGTGCAAGTCATCTCTGAAGGACCACTTTTGTTTTCCTAGGGAACAAACAACATATTTAACTGCTTAATTGCTACCACATTTTTTTTTCTTTCTTTCGTCTTTGCTTACCACTTTTGTTTTCCAAGGGAGCTAACAACATATTTAACTGCTTAATTGCTTACCACATTTTTTCTTTGAGAAGTATTAAAACCTTACCACATTAAAACGTTTCTTTTCTGTATTAAAGTAATGATAGAAAAGCGGAAGAAGCCTTGATAAATATATTATATATTATGGTAAGTTAATGTACTTATTATAAGTGGCAAAGGACTACCCTAGATAAGTGTGTGCTTGTGAGATGGGTGAACCCACCTTCACATGAGTTCAACGTTTTTATCTGTGGCACTTTAAAAGACTCCTAGAAGCTCAAATCCATTTTCAAAAGGATAGAGTGAATGAGAAATATAAGGAATATGGACCCCTAATTGATGATTACACAATACGAACAATTTTGGATTTACCTCAAATAATAAATAGTAAACTCTTAATTAGAAAAAAGAAACTGAAATTGTCAAACTTGCATCGAATTAGAGACTTGTCCTCTAAACTCTAAAGAAATCAATATAACATTTGTGAAGTCAAAATTTAATTTTTCAGCAGAATATCATCTACCTATAGAGAAAAATGTGCAGTACGATTAGAAGAAAAGACATAATTCCCATATACTCCCTCCGTCCCATTTTATGTGGCACTTATCAGATTTCGAGATTCAAACATAAAGTCTTTCACTCTCGAAAGACGAAAAGTGTCACATCAATTGGGACAGAGGGAGTAACATCATAGGAGAGCTACTAAAATGTTGTTATGTCCCTGTTGGATATCCTTCTAATGTTTTATATAAGGTAAATAATTTAATAAATACTGGAGAATCTCCTGTATACAAGTAATGTACCAAAAAGTAGAGAATATATGTCATAGTAAATTTTTTCAACAAACGATAACCAATTTTCTATACATTTTTATAATTAATAAATTTCATATGTGTGGGAAAGTAAGTGCCTCTATACAATAGGTCTACCAAAAAGTAACAAATATACTCCCTCTGCTCGATTTATAAGGCACCGTTTTGACTTGACACAAAGTTTATGAAAGAAAGGAAAGATTTTTGAAATTTAGGGTCTAAAACAAACTTTATCTGTAACCTTGGAAGTTGATCTGGAAAACTAAATTACCTCCTAAAATCATCTGTTTCAGCTGGACTGTACTCTATTAGAAATGTTTGACTCAGGACAACCTTATGTAATTCAGATGGTCAACAGATGCCATATGTGTCACAGGGAGTTAAGAGATCAACAATCACTTATTTCTATACTGTCTAGTTGCAACAAATTTTTCGAGCATGTTCTGTTCTCTTTTTGGAATTAGTTGGGTTATGCCAAACAGTACCAATGAGGCTTTTGAAACCTGGGGCAGTTGGGAAGTTGACAAGTCCATCAAATCAATTTGAAGAATGGTTATGGAATGAAAGAAACAGTAGATGCTTTGAAGGAAAATCAACTGTCAGCCACTCCCTTAAAGCAAAATGTCTACTTTCTTTAGTTGGGCATATATGCCCCCCATCAAATCAATTGTTAGCTCTCTGTACCTAAGATAGCGCTCCTGTAATGTAGCTAATAAGGTCTCACATTTGCTTTTTGCAGCTACAATGTAACCTTACTCTCTATTTGTATACCTCTGCATCTTCTTGATGACTTCTATGATTAAACCAATTACTTCATCAAGAAAAAAAAAAGCTTTAGACATTTGTATGGCTATAAATCATTTCAAGGGTAAAATGAAAACTTAAAGATAAATTGTTTTTTATTATAGAAAGATGACATTCTTATAGGAACAAACAAAGACTGAAAGTGTGCAACATAAATTGGGACCAAGGGAGTAATAGCTTTCTACTAAAAATACCATATCGTCAATACAGAAAGGAACATCTTGGTTGCACCAAAAGAAAATAAGGGACAAAAGAATAGTACTTTAGTTGTACAAAATTTAATTCTACACCTCCTCCACTATGCCAATATCACCAATAGTAGGCAGAACTATCTCAAAATCTCACACCAAAAGCAAGTTGTCACCGGACATTGACGGAGGAGGTCGTCCACCTCTTCACCCAAACATTTTCACATAAAACATTGGCTATATGAATAACTAATATTTGCTCCACTTCACTGAGCACATTTTCAGCCAATACTACAAAATTGTGATTGTACTATGCAGTATGCCCTTCAACACCATGTAGTCAGCTCAGCTATTTATAATTCAGTGCTCAACAGTCAATATGAACACTATACTAAACAACAATCACTATACTATGTTAGCTATCCATTCAACTTCACTGGGCACATTTTCAATAAGTACTACAAAAAATACATGAATAATTGCTAGTAAGAAACAACATTAAACTGAACAAACCTTGTCAAGTAGGAAATTGGGATAGAGTTGACTGGTAGTGAGATAATGAGAACAACAGGGGCAATCACTCTTGTTCTGAAGATGAGTAACTATGCACATATAGCAAAAACTATGCCCACAAGCTGTTAAAAATGCATCCTTTATGATCTGCATACATATAGGACACAACAATTCCCTGTCCAATTCCCATTCTGTCACTGTCCCAACCTCTTCATCCCTTACAGTTACACTACCCCCCTCCTCTTTGTCCCCCATCCTCCTCATCACCTCCCCCTTCACTGCTGGCACCACCCCTCCAACTGAACTTTCCACCATCTCCCTCTATACTCCCAATTGCAAATTGGGTATTTTTCAATAATCAACTACCCCTCAACCCCAAACAACTTTTTAGCAAATTGGGTATTTTTCAATAATCAACTACCCCTCAACCCCAAACAAGTTCTTAGCAAATTGGGTATTTTTCAAGAATCAACTACCCCTCAACCCAAAACAAGTTTTTGCAAATTGGGTATTTTCAAGAATCAACTATACTTCAACCCCAAACAAGTTTTTGACTGTTCATCAGTGAATCAAGTGTCAACTTGAAGAAATGAAATGGGGCTTTTCTACCTTTTTTGCTTTATAATTTTATTACTATTTTTGGGGAGGGGAAGGGATTTGTGGTGGAGGAACAACAAAGCTAAAGACCCCAACGAAAAGGGAAGATTTTTGGAGAAGATGTGGAACCTGAAGTACCCACGTTTTCTCCTATCTTCACATCGTAAGCAGCCCACGGTACTGCACTAGTCACAAATATCTATTAAGTAATAATAAATTTTATTAAATAAATGTTATTGTGCTCGTTTTGTCGCCAACTTATAATTGAGATGTTTGATTGAATTTGAAATTTATAAAAGAAAATGAGAATTTATATGATTGTGCATAATTTTTTCCAAGTGTAAAATGAAATTTTTACTAATATTATTATGGAAAATATCACTTTTAGAATGAAAAAAAAGGTATTGTAGATAGGATCTTTTTATTTTTCATTTTTTAATTTCCTTTCGATGTTTGGTATTTATATTAAAGTTCGACTAAATTTGGATTCTCATCGAAAATCCAGATAAAAATAACATGATGGATGCATTAAGTTATAAATATTTATTTATATATTTTTTTTAAAATTTTTACAAACAGCTTATAAGTAGCTTTGTATGCAACTTACAAACAACTAATTTTTTTGTATAATTGTTCAATTTTCTAATTATTTAGGTTAATAATATTTATATTCTTCGAAAATTGTAGAGATAAATATTAAATGATGTTGGTTAAAGATATGTCTTTCATTAGATATTGTTTCACATGGAACAGTTGGTTTTTATTTTTTTGGCTTTGCGTTAGCAAAATGTGACAATTCATATCTTACGTGTGTAATATATTACATAAAATATGCATGTGTCGTTCAATTTTATACAAGTTTAAATATCTATTTGTGTACACCCAAACAGCTGAGACACATTCATGTATTATCAAGAAAACATTGCATTCTAATTGATCAGACATGTACTATTCGTATTCTGAGATGTTTTGGAACTCGACTAATCTTGATTTTACAATGGAAAGTTCTACACAGAGGTGTCTCCATTTCCAAGACTCGAACTTGGAACCTCTGATTAAGAATGAATGAGTACTTTATCACCCAGCAACAACCTTTTGGGACAACCTTTCTTAGATATGGTATTGTGATTCTACACATTTTCATGAGTTCATTAAGTTGGAAGCAAACTCAATATAGTTGTTACAACTACTCACATATGACTAGCAATCACAGAGCACAAACAACATCCTGCTGGCAGACGAACTAGACAATGGATCGGACCATATCTGAACGTATCACAACGTTCAAGTAACTGGCTATGTTGAATCAGAATCGCAAGGTTTTTTCCAACAGTGGGATAAGGCCAGGATCAGCAGTAACGAGGATGATTTCACTTTCATCGTCAAAAAGTTGCGTGGGATAAGGCCAGGATCAGTTGTAACGAGGATCAAAGAGTTCCTGGTATAACATAAGAAAATGAAGTTGTTGATAAAGTTGAATATCAAGAAACCAGAAACGCGCACCAGAAGAGAAAGATGAACTTTTTGATAAGGTAAATGATTTCATTTGTAAATGGGAAAATCTCCCATATACAACCAGCATACACAAAAGCAGACATGAAATAAAGATGAATTGAAGCGTCTAAATCATGTTTTGTGTGCAGTTACATCACACAGTGACCTTCGCCCAACCAAGGACTTCATCGACCTCTAACAAATTTAAACGTGCAAAGGAACCATCAGCATTTCCTAATATCAATTGGGAAAGAGATTCAGTTTTCAGAATCGACGTGTTCCATGCCCTTCCTGAATTTAAAAATGGAGCAAACCGTCTTGCAAATGCTGGGATGGATCATCACTTGCCACTTTTAGAATCTGAGAACAAGCCGGGGTTAAGAATGAAAAGGAGCCAATTTTTACAATCATTCAGCTGTGACGAGTCATTCAGTCACAAGACAGTTGCCAGTCCATAGCTAAATAAACTTACCAAGTCTGCAAACGTCGAAGTTGTAGAGCTAAGCTTCATCATCTTGTCCTTGGTGGTTGATTAGACCGGAGCATGGAAGGGGTTTGATAAATATAAAACCTTACACCTCTACAACATTTTGAACAATTCTACAATTAAGTTACCACTAATTCTCAGCTACAGATTATCTTTTCCATACACTTGTATTTCCATCACTTTTCTGCTTCTTTAGGGAGTTGGGGAGAGGAAGGTCGTTAACAACCTGTCTAGTGTCTACCTTCACAAGGTAGGAGTAAGGTCGTGGTAAACCCCACCCCACCCTACCTTCACATTGGGTATGTTACTGTTGTTGGAGAAAGGTTGTTCTTTACCTTATTATCCTTCAAATTGTTCACCTTACTACAATCTCAAAGTTCATTCATGACATTTTGTTTCTTAACAACAACATATGTTGCCTCCCTAAATTCCAAGTTTTGATAGGAGGATAATCAGCTATGATTGAGTTTGTCTATTCATAATACTCATATGTAAGAATAAAATGTAAAGGTTTAATGGTCTTACTTTCTCTTGGCTGCAAAATCTTTTGGAAGCCTCTACTCCATCTTCTTCCGTGCCAGTACATATCCTCCACATTCAAATCAGTATTGCCAAAGGAGAAACACACAAAAGCACCAAGGTCCATTGGGGCTTTAAGCAGAAACCGCAAATAAGCATGAACTTTAATGAAGAACATTTACAAATATATGTGTAGTCCAAAACTTGTAGTTATAAGCATGAACATCGAATATATATGGATAAATAAACTGAAAAAAAAGTACCATAAAGTGAAACGCTAACTGTTTAGTGTCGCCCCTTGAGAATTATACTCATTGGCAAGGGAAAATATGGCTTAAGAGCCCTGATGGCGACGCTGAAGAGCCCATTAAGCAAGGTGAAACACTGCTTCAATGCTTAAATACTCAAAGAAAATGCAGAGATTGAACAAAAAGAGAATATCTCCTATGTGATAATTCACTTATGAATGTAAAGTGTTCATTTTTCTGTTTGCATCAAGCAGTAGCAGATCAAAAGACAGATAAAAATTCGATAATCAGATCCCGTGTTCAATAGTAAAGATACAATCTTTTCTAATACAGATTACATCATGACTCAGTACACCACTAACCTATGCAACAACAACAACAACGAATACCGAATGTAAGGTCTGAGGAGGGTAAAGTATCATAGACCATACCCCTACGACTGTTTCCGATAGACCTTCAGCTCAACCAAAAAACTACAAAAAGCTATGCATAACTTAAAAACACATTTGGTTATCATCATTCAGCAAATCGATACATTTGAACAAGAAAAAAAATTCAGAATTAAACGAAAACATAGAGAAAAAAAGTTATTTTTTTTTTCAATCATAATCATCAAGATTAACTAGAAACACAAAGGGGTGATGATTTGAAAATCATCAGAGGGAGGTGGAAAGTTTAAATCAAACGGCAGAGGATCTTTACAAAACGACGACGTCTGATCATCATCGCCACCGCCGCCGCCAATGCAATTACCATCCACCACAGAAGACGACGAATCACAATCACTATGACCTTCCCCCATCGATATCCGGCGAGGAATTTCAACCCGCGGTTGCATCGTTTTACACAATGCACGCGCATCACTCGATGATTCCACCGTACTACTCATACTACTCGACGCCGGCCTTGATTGTTGAAGATTTTCAAATTGATTCTCCCCATAAGGAGGCAATATTGGGAAGTTAGTTTTCGCTTTAGCTCCATGAAAAGACCTTGCAGCAGTATCATAAGCTCGTGCAGCACCCTCCGCTGTATCAAACGTACCCAGCCATTTACGAGCTTTTTTCACCGGATCCCTTATCTCAGCAGAAAATCGACCCCATGGCCGTTTACGTACACCCCTATAACGAGGTGGGTCAATCACCGATTGTCGAAAAACTACGGATCTTGATCCATTTATCTCCGGATTTTTCCGACGGGGCATGGCCGGTATGTTAAAATAGGAGATGGGGTTGTCGGAAATTGTCGCCGGCGGCCACCAAGTTGATCGGAATTGTGTAAATTAATGTTTTTTATGATTATTTTCCATAGAGATGAAGTTGATAAGCGTAAAAATACGCAATGGAGAAGAAAAGGGAAAAGAGTTCATCTTGTGATATAATTTTATTTATTTATTTATTGGTTATTTTTAATTTTTTTTGGGATATGCTTTGCTTTATTTGGTGGATAGAGATTTATGAATAGTATCTACCAATCAATCAACAACTTTCAAATTTCCAATCACCAATTATTTGAATTCAATAAAAATAAAAATTAACTATATTTAACTTTTACCGTTGTGTTCGGGCGAGCTTTCGGACTTTCACCGATATCTATCCACCATCCATGGAGCAACATGTACTAACCCTGTCCGCCAAGGTTAAGACGAGGTTAATTGAATATTTTTTTTTACCTCGACTGATTCTATGAGATATTTATAATCTCTCAATAGCAACGTGTGTCAGTTAATTTGTCTATCAAGTTCAGAATAGAGTTGAATTGAATCTTTTCTTTTATTGGTATAATTAAAAAAAAATCGATAAAGTAGGAAAAAATTTGTGTTAACCTTAAGAATAACAAGGCTCGAACTGAAGATGATTCTTTTTTTATGTAAGTTATAGGTATAATTCACGAGATGAGATTGGATTCGCATCATCTGAAATTAAAGAAGCTTCGTGATCTTTGTGTGTGTAAGTTGACTCTTTTGAGGAGGGGTCCTACATACATAAAAGGAAGGCCAAGTTGTACATGAAGTTCTCTGAGTGTGAGGTTTGACTTGACACGATGAGATTTATGAGTCAACACATTGTTGTCAAAGATCATGTTGAATCTAAATGTAAGTCCCTTCCATCTTTCTCTCCATATTGTCCACCAAATAAACGTATGAATCTTATGCCACCCACCAACAATAAGTGATTTTGACGTTCTCAAGACACTTGAAACTTCACATATGTAACATTTAGACCACAATTAAATCCTAAACTTCATAGATTTTCGTGTGTCGTTCACCACTTTGTATGGGGCATTTGTCTTTCAGATTTCTCCAGTTAACTCTATCCACCAAGGTTAGAACCTATCGGGAAGAAATCACCTAGTGCTTTTATCTATATTGGAACTGAACCTGAGACCTCATCATTCTCAACCACTTCGTTGACTACTAGGCTACACACATGCCCCAAAACTACTGGTAAGACAAATATAGACCTTTTCTCCTGTTAATATACAAATAAAAAACAGTGAGAATCAATCTCAACATGTCTTAACTGCTTCACTCAGCATCACATGTCACAATCGTATCATCGACATATAAGAGATGAGCTATTTCTACTCAACACATTGTTATAACAACAATAAAATGCAAATCGTTGAATCAACGATATACATGAACTTCTGGATGAATTGATGTGAATACAATGTCTAATCCACAATGAAACTTCTTGATCTGATCGCAACTTAGACTGATATAATGCATAAGCAATCTGCAAAGACTAGATTTCAGGTATGGTACTCCGACTTCTACACTGAGAAACTGTCTACTTTCGACATGAGTTGCCTGTCGTCTTGGTTTATTCATCCTACATTTGGATAAGTGAAACAATGGCAATAATAAGCTATCCGAGCAAGCATCAAGATATGAAGCCAAACAAGCAAATAAGTTAAAACCTGATTTTCTGCTATGTTGCTCAGACTCTCCAAAAATGTTGTCCCGCACTTGTCAGATCCACTAAAACTACACTACTTTCGAAGGATTCAACAAGCACATGTCAACATTTTTGAAGAGTTATATAAATAGCATTTTCATCCTTTCACTGAAATCAACATGCAAAACTTGAAATAAATTCATTTCTCTACTTGCCTGGTGGACTAAGAAGTTGCAACAGCATTTATTCTCCCGAAATTTCTCTCCAGTCGCACTTCTAGAGTTTCGTTACCAATATTTTGCTGCTCCTCTTGGATCTCTTTAGCTGAAAGCACTGCAGATTGGCTTGAATTTTCCAGCTCTATTGTCTGCAAAGTCGGAATATCTCCCAGATCGTGAGGGATGCTGTCCAAGTGAAGACAACACTTAAGAACTAGATGTTCCAGGACAGGAAAATGATCATTTGAGGCACTCCAGTGCTCTAAATTAAACATCTCGATCTGCAACAGTTTTAAAGAGCAGAATCCCTCTTCAACTTGTTCCCACTTTGTTCCTGTGAAGGCATAAGGTTTTAGTTTGAGTACCTCGAGATTCGGTAATCTACAAAGAGAGGCCATACTCTCCCATGCCATACTCTCCCATGGCAACTTCTTGAGATTTTCTGGAAGTGCATCGAGATGAAATGCTAATTTCGGTACTTGTACAGGTGCTCTCAACCCAACAATCTTTAATGCTTCGAGTTGAGGTAGGAGAGCGAGAATTTCTAAGGCAATCTGACCACAAGTCTGATATTGTATCACTACAATAAGGCCACAGATTTTCAGACGTGTAAAGAAAATCACTCCACGGAATCTGGACTGGATAAGTATACTCGACCGTTTCACATATTCCCAGTTTCTTCAACTTAGGAGTGCTTGAGAAGACATCTGTTGTACAATCTGCAAGGGTAATGTTGGTAAGTGTTTGTAGGTTATTCAAGACCAATGAATTGTATCCGTTACGTTCTTCATTGGTTTGGCTTGGCAAACAGATGCTTGATTTAATATGAAGATGTCTGAGGTTTGGCATCTTCCAAATCTCCCGAGGCAAAGTTGAGTTTCTTGAATACACATGAAGAATTAAAGTCTGCAAACTCCAAAATTGTGATACCGTTGGAGGGAATTCACTACTAGTGGCCAATGCAAGGTAACGCAAATTAACAAGTTGCATTATCTCACTAGGAAACTGAGGGAAATGTTGGAAATTGATATCAAGAATATCAAGAACTCTGAGCAATTTGAAGTCCATAAATGAAAATATTGGACTTTGAGGAAATGAAAATATTGGACTTTGAGAAATATTGAATCCCAAGAGGGAACGAGAAAATGAAACAGTAGGATCAGTGGGGTGAAATGAGTAACTTGAGAAGATGGTGCTACAATTGAAACTAACTCGACGCAGAGCTGTTATGCCTTCTGATAGAACATCAAGGGATTGCTTCTTCAAGAAATGTAGAAAGTTTTGTCTTTTAGCTTCTTCTAAGCAAAAGTCTCGCATGATATCATGGAGTTTACATGTTTTGAGTTTTCCGTTAGACCGCTTTACAGCTAAAACCAAACTTCTATCAATAAGATCCTCCAAGCACTCCTCAGCTATCTCTTCCACAGTCGTAACACCTGTTGCATTAAGAAAGCACTCAGCAACCCACAACCTGATCAGCTTCCACACAGGAATCTCAAAATCTTCGGGAAATGCTCCCATGTACAAGAAGCAGGCTTTTAGATGTTGAGGCAAGTGGCTGTAACTTAGAGCAAGTATGTCTAAACACTGCCCTGGCTCACGATTCACAACGGAATCCACACTTTCCGCAACAGTGTTCCAGCAATCAGTAGTCTTGCTCATTTTCGAGAGATGCCCTGCAACGACAACAATTGCTAGAGGTAGTCCTTGGCATTTTTCTGCAATACTTCTTCCAATCTCTTCCAATTCAAATGGACATCCTCTTTTCCCAAAAATTTTCCGACGGAGTAGCTCCCAACCTTCATCATTGTCTAGAAAATCCAGTCGGTGAGGTTGCCGATCAGGATTAACATAAGTTGCTAGATCAATGAGCCTACTCGTTAGAATGATACGAGTTCCGTTATCATCATCAGGAAACAACCTGCTCAAATTGTCCCAAGCATCAGTGCTCCACATGTCATCGACAACAATAAGAAATCTCTTGCATTTTAAACTTTTTCTCACTCGATCCGCAGTTTCTTGATCTCTTCTTTCATACATTTCTTTCGAAGAACGAGTCATTAGTTGATCAGCAGCTTGTTTGTCACTCTCTTGATTGATTTCATCGGTTGGAGGAACAACAGAATAAAAGAGATCAAATAAAATGTCTCTTTCTCTATACTCTTGAGAAACAGTTAACCAAGCACGAACATCAAACCGATTAACAACAGAAATATCATTATATGCTCTCTTCGCAAGAGTTGTTTTACCAATACCAGCCATTCCGACTATACAAATGATATCTAGTTCAGAAGGCCCACCTCTGAGCCTATTAATTATTTTCTCCAAGTCTTCCTGGAAACCAACTGGTTTTTGTTGCACATCTGGACTACTTGTCGATATATGCCTAGCCGGTAAAACCTGTTTATGAAACTTCAAAGTGCTAATCTTGTCACCCTTAATTTTCGTCACTTCTTTTTTGATGAATTCCATTTCTTCAATTGCTACCTGCAACCTCCTACATAGGACTTCGAAGGCCTTTCTTCGGTAATTTGCATTTTTGGCCACAAAATATTTTCTCAGCTTCGAGTCAACAATATCTTCAACTTGATATGTTTTCTCTTTGATCTTTCCTTCCAACATTTTCAGCCTTTCATGCCTATGCTTTATCGTTTCAGAATCCGTCAAAAACTCTTGAAAAGCAATAATTCTTTTGCTTAGTGACAATATTTGCTCTTTCCTTTTAAGATTATTCAGTAATGGATGATTGCATTGCATGAACAACTCGAGCGAGCATACAGCAGAGGTTAAAGCAGCGTAAGCCATTTCTTCTTCCTTAGAAATTACATTAAACAAACTATGATCAAACTAGACGTCGGAGCAGCTTTCCTTTAGTTATTTCTAGGGACAACACATAGATGTATTATGCAATCGTAATAACAGGTAACACAGTCTATAGTAATCTTAATCCGCTAACTACGAAACAAAGTAAACAACAACATACATATTAACAGTTGTATGAGTTAAAATCCAAGAAAATGAACAATTCTGAGGTGTTTGGAAAAGAAGAACGAGTTTTTTTAACTTATATACACCGACAATGAAAACACGCTCACAAGTAATTACTAATGTCTATCTTAAGCTCATCCGAGCTCAGTATCTTTAGCTTGCTTAGACTCTATACATATTTATATACAACAAAAAGTCGACTTACTGGTCAACGAAGTGGTTTGAGAACTACGAGATCTCGAGTTCAAATCCCAATACAGATAAAAACACTAACGTCATTTCTTCCATCTATCCTATCCTTAGTCCACAATGTTACTGGTGGGAAGTGACAGATATCCTGTGGAACAATAGCGTAGCTAGAAGCACGAAACTCACTAGGTTTTGCTTAAACATTGTATTCGTGTTGAAAATTTCACTGAATATGGACAGATATTAGATTTAGAACCAACAATTATCACTTGAAGTCATCAATTCCAAAATGTAGAACCCAAAGTTAAAATATTAGCTCTTTCTCTACTATGGAATTAGTACAGATGCACGCAAGCTGTCTCAGACACCACAGTTGTTTTAATTACAAAAAACACTATAGAAGTACAAATAACATGTTTAGATCTCAATTCCGAACCCATAAAGTTCAAATAATGGATCTTCCCCTGCAGTTAGTATATTCTTTACTTAATCAAATGATTATCAACAATCTTAAAGATAGTACACATCTAAATTACTTCTAATAATTAGTACTATTAAATAAAGTGAAAATATTGAAAAATATTAGCAAAATTTATAAGAAAAGTTTACCTGATAGCAATGATTTAATTTCTTGATAAAGAAAAAAGAAAGGGGAGGCAAAAAAAGCAGCAAGATAGACTCTTCAATGCTTCATTTGACAAGTCATGATCAAGAAAAATACATTATTGTGACTTTAATTTTTGGTAGGTGTTTCACTTACCACTAAATTATTATATTCTTTTTTTTAAAAAAGACAAGGGCAAAATGGTCAAATTTATTATCAATGATAGGGGTATATGTGAACGTTTTTTTAACGAGGGGTATATCAGATTTGAATCAAAAAATTATATTATATATAATGTTCTTTGCTAATATAGAATAATGTTATTTTTTTTATAACAGGATAAAATAAAAATAGTAAACTACAAATTAAGAAAAGTATTTTGTTTCGTTCGAATACAATATTAACTATGTAATAAGACTATAAAATTTAGTACACATAATATATTAATATGTCTTTTAACTTGACTTTAGCTGATATTTATGCCTTCAACTTTTGGTGTGTATAAAGTACACATCTAAACTTATATAAAATTAAATAAATATACACATGTATCCTACATGCCATAATACAGGTAGGATACAAAATTGTCATGTAGTACAAATGCGTTTATTATTTAATTTTGTATAAGTTTAAGTATCTATTTGTTCACACACAAAGTTAAAGGTTATAATTTTCAGCTGAAGTCAAGTTAAGAGTCATGTTTATGAATTATGCTTATTTAGTATAAGAAAACTTTTATTTTTATTGCTTCAAATATCTGGTGTTTGAAATTCACTATTTCGATCAATTCAACTTTACATTCAAAGAATATTTGCTATAAAGGTTTTAGTGCTCCTTATCAAAAGAAAATTCTATTTCCTAAATCCGTACTTAAAAATCTCTGGTTAAGAATGAATATAACCTTTACCATTCCATTACAATTTTTTTTTGGTTTGGTATTATTAGATAAATTAATGGCATTAGTTTAAGCACTTGAAGACCAATGAAACATTTCCTTAATTTCCTCAAAAAACAGTTACAATTTCCTCCTTTTAAATTCACATTTACAACTTTTTTAATCACCAAATTAACAAAGAAAATCAATCAAACTCCCTCCCCAACCATTTAAAAAAAAAAAAATTAACATAAAATGGACAGAACAAGAAGATCAATTCTTGTATTTTCTGTCCTAATATTCTTGGTTTGTTCTTCTATTCTTGTTCAGGCCCAAACACAAAAGCCCAATTTTAAGGTGGCAGGCCCAAATCCAACAAAAGCCCATGTAGAATCAAGGCCCACACAAGAAGAAGTAGAAGTAAACCATGAAAATGATGATGTTGGGGTTGATGCTCTTAAAGATTTCTATGAGACTGAACAATTTTCTACAGAATTTGTTGCTGGTCACTAATTAAATGGCGAAATCATCAATTTCGTTAAGAATATCTGAGTTTATATATATATATATATTTTTATAATTAAAATAAATCTCGAGCAATGTTTTTTTATGTATATAATATTATTGTCTGATAATGAATGTTCAATTCAGATGCGGCGCAATAGAATTAATTGCCTAAAGTCAATTTAGTGGAGAGTGTTATCTTTTATGCTCAATATTTATAAAAGAAAAATTAACTTATAAATTTATTATAAATAAAAATTGGACTTCATCATCCGTTTATTAGAAATTTTGTGTTCGAGCTTCAGTAATTTTCTTACTTTGCACTTGTGTGTCATGAAATCAAATTACATCAAAAAAAAATATTGGAAGAAGTTTTAAGAAGCTCCTTGAAATAGTTAAACTTGAATAATGCATATAATTTTCTAGTTGAAGCTATATATAAGACTTGATTTTATATATATATATATATATATATATATATATATATATATATATAATGTTTCTCTTTTTAAAGAGTAATTGATTTGGTAGTTTATGCCAGAACATTATTGATAAAGTATTTTTATTTTTAACGAGATTTCGTCCTAATGATTGTTGCAGAGAATATAAAATATGAATAGAAAAAAAAAAAAGGTAACTGTTCTTGATAGTGTATGTCACGTACTAAAAAAAGAATTCAACAAAATAAGATCGATGAATATAAAATCCATGAAAATGTAAATTTTACACAAATTTTATAGTGTTAAGAGTCCTACTCTTTTTCAAATTATAATAATTCCTTAAAATTTAAGGACTTCGGATATATTATTCAACGTTCCAATCATATCGTGATTTCGAATACATCATTCATCATTTCGATACATCACGTTTTGATTTTAGATATATTACTCAACGATTTCAAATATATCATTCATCATTTCGATACATCACGTTTCGATTTTAGATATATCACTCAACGACCGATACAACGCATCTCGATACATCCTCTAAGAGTGATGTATTCGAAAATAAGAGAAAGTAGAGATTTTTGTGATTTTAATATAGTTACACATATTGACTGCTCAATAGAATATATGATCTAAATCTAAATTTAAAACGAAAATTCAATCGAATGTATGGCTTAAAGTCAAATCTAAAACCAAAATTTAGAAAAGAGAGTTACATTTATTTATCCTATATATATATATATTTTTTTTTTCTCATATTTTTTTAAAAAAATACTCTAATTCGTTAAAATTTGCTAATAATTAAATTTTCTTACTCAATTGACAATATAACATTTTCTTGTAATATTTTGTAAGATAAGAATAGATATATATAAATTGTTGTAGATTACGTAATAACATAATTGTTGAATTCTCTTTTATTGATTATAGTTTTATGAACTTTTTCCATAAAACAATTGTAGTATAAATAATCCAAATTATTCTAAAATTGTATAAAAATAAAATTAAAATTCTACTACATGGAATATGCTAATTAGAGTACTATTTTCTTTATTTATATAATATTTCATAATACTTTTAACTACAAAAACTAATATTATAGTGATTAGAAGACATTCATAGTTAATCAATATTTTTAAAATTTATTTATTTCATACCCTAATCCGTTTGAGATCGAAATATTTAGAAACATCTCAAAAGAATTGAAGTATTAAAATATAATTTATTCAAATTGAAGTAAACTAGACAATTATAGAAATAGAAGTACTATTGTTTCAATTTCCTATAAGGATGTATGTATGTACAAGGAAATGGTCAATTTCAAAATGTGATTTACAACACAGGAAAATGCCCAAATACCACATAAAGAACTGTCTTCATCCTTTATTAGTTTTTTCACAAACAAATGCATCAATTTTACATATAGTACAAAGTCCTCTAGGCAATTGAGGCTTCAAGGGAAGACTTGGCAAGCCACAATAATCCTGGATCATTCCTTTTGAGGACCAAATAAGCTTCTGTTCTACCAGTATCGTCGATAATAGCGTCTTCATTGAATCCAATCACAGACAGGATCTCCATTGCAGCTGCAACCACAGAGGAGGACAAAGGTTGTTGAGTATTTACAGCTAAAGATGCTCAACAAGCATGCAAAGGTAAGGAGAAGAAGCACCGAATGATCGAGAAGCATATAACTTCAACTAGTACTAGTAAAGTTCACGTCAAAAGATAAACGATGTTCAATAATGATGTTGATACATTTCCTTTGAGTTGCATGTTTCATGGGATCACCAAATACATTTTGAACCTCTGCAAATAACATCTATAACGAGTACCACCATGCCAATACTTCCTCTAAATAGATATCAAAATGATACCAAACCTAGCCTTGGTCAGTTAAACTAGCTTGATTTAAGACGGGAGATCACAGAGTATCGATTCAAAGCTGGACAAAGGGTTTCTCAATGCAGAGAAAATTTATCTATGTTGGATTAGTAACAGTGCTGAAAGCTCTCTGAAGGTAACATGAAAGTAGGGGATGGGAAAGAGAACTGTCGGGGAAGGAATCTCGCAGAAGGGAAATAAGTTGCAATAGATAGTGTAGAAGAACATGTACCTGAATAATTCACCACATCCCTTTGGATTAGAGGATTAGCCTGCAACATCCACCAATTAATTGTGATGAACAAATTAAGAGAAATCTAGACAAAACTAAATCAAGACCATCATAATAAATTCCACACCTTCCGCAGCTTTCTGAATTTCACTTCATTTGGGTGTTCAATTGCATTCCTACGAAACAGTAGCGTTGCTAACTTAAATCCAAAGCTCATGAATGACAAAAAAAAATTCCAAATCTAAATGGCAGATGCATGTTCGACATACCTTATGATTTTCAATATAGTTTGCACTACCCTAGAGACCTCAGAGGGAGTAGCTTGAGATCTCAATGCACCTATTGCTTTCTGCAGTCGACTGCAAATGATGGCAACAGGATCTTGTATCCTCTGCAATTCCTGGTCATCTGGATCAGGCTCATCAATCACTATACTAGAGACCCCATCTGGTATTATATCCTTATCATTAGTACATGGCTCTATCAGATTAGTACCTTCAGGAAAATCATCTTGGTTGGTGTGTGTAAAAGATCCTCTCTCTTCCTCATTTACATGCTGCCCCAAAGAAACATTGCTATTTTGACCATCTGTTACTTTCTTTTCGATCCCCATAGCGCACTCATCAGGATCAGGTTCAAAAGAAGTAGGAGTTGCTGTATTGTGTTTTTCTGCAGAGCAATCATCCAGGTCAGGTTCTTCACTTAATTTAGCTTCCATAGGAGGCGGAAGACTTCTCATCTTATTATCATCAGAATCAAGGTCCATACGAGGCTCATCTTTCACAGGAGAGCCAGTCTCGCAATCATCAGGATCAGGTTCTGATTTTCTTTGATCATCAGATGGGACATCAACACTAACTACCTTCACACCATTTAGTTGGTTTTCCACTAGAACATCTACATGATTGGATTGCACCGAGTCACCAGCATTAGAGGCCTGACGCATTTCAGTTGCTTCTGAGGGGTTGGTGGATGCCTGTGCTAAACGGCTGTAGGCAGCAACCACTGAAGATGCTCGAGCATTGAAAACTGAAGTTTGTCCTCCAAGTTTATGTGATAACCCAATTATATTATTGCTGTCCTCATCGTCTTCATAGTGTTGCAAACTGTGACCACTCAAACTATGACCTCTTGATTTAGTCCAGTCCAACTTATCAGCTTCTTCATTAAGCTGCAAGAGAGATCTATTCTTAATAACTCTGCACATTTAACAAGAATATTGCAAAGATGAACAGAACTAATCGAGTTTTAGCGGCTCAAAAAGGACCGCCCCAGTCTTTAGATTAAACATTTGTTGAATAAGGAAGCAACGAACAGAAAAAGAGACTAATAACCTTTTACCTGCTTAAGCAGAGTATAGAAGTTCACGTCATGTTCAGAATGTACCATGTGTGACTGAAAAAGGAAACAATATAAGTTAGAGGCACATCAGAATTCATCATGAAACTCAAAAGCACGATCTTAGATTTTCAAATATTTTTAAGTTGGACAACAAAGAGTGAGACAGGACCACCCACAAGTTCATGCAAGAGTGTCTTCTTGATGCTATCATACTTCCTAAAACCCTTGAGGTCGTCTGTACGAAGACGTAGTGATATCTCCTCGCCGTGATTCTGAATATGATCAACAGAAAATTATCAAGATAATTTTAAATGGTAACCTGAAAAAATTATCATCTCAGAAAATCAAAAAGTAATACTCCCTCTGTCCCATTTTATGTGACACCCTTTCCTTTTTAGTCCATCCCAAAAGAATGTCCCCTTACTATAATTAGAAACAATTTAACTTTAAAGTTTCCCTTTTACCTTAATGAAATGAATCTCAACCATACAAATATATAAGGATTTTTTTAGACCACAAATCTCAAAAGTCTTACTTTTTTCTTAAACACCGTGCCTAGTCAAAGGATGTCACATAAAATGAGACGGAGAAAGAAAGGGTTTGCTCACCTTATTGAAGCCAAGAATGCATTCAGGACTAACACCAACATAGCCTTCTGGTGCCATCTCTGTCATGATTCCTACGCGCCAGCGATGCTTCAAGAAGTCCAATGAACGATAGTTTACCACAACTGATAGCCGATATCAACAAAGTAATTATATATAATTAAGCTGAGATATGAAAATCTTGCTAGGCTTACCTTATTCATGATTGCAACAATTCCTGGATCAGCAGCAAGCTTGTGCATTAGTTTTAAAGCTTTTGAAGCAGGAGGATTCAACTGAAACCAAAGTGAAGACTACATAAATTGATCGTCAAATAAACGAGAAAATGACATAGATAGTCCCTAAACTATGTGAGTAGGTCTAAAATGATCCCTTAACTATACACTTAACGGATTTAGTCCTTTAACTATTCAAAAACTTATCAATTTTGGTCTCTTTACTACACACTTACCGATTTTAGTCCCTTAACTATAAACTTACCAATTTTAGTCCTTTAAGTATTCAAAAACTTATAAAGTTTGGTCTTTGTCCATTTTTTAAATACAAATAGTTTAGGTTTATATTAACGGAATTCATGCATCAAAAAAGCAACTTGTTTTTTAAATTAACCTTATGCGAAGAACCTTAACCTCACGATTTAAAATAAAATTCATGAGGAAAGAAAATACAAGTCATAATTTTGTTTACGGAGGATAAAACGAAGCATATTATTGCTACTAATGACTTGAATATGCAAAACTTTATTATAAAAAGAAAAAAATCATTACTCGTTAAATCCAAAGTTTGTACTCCAACTACTTCTTCATTGAACGAAATTTGTTTAGTTTTTCAAAAATTGAAATTTATAAAATAGCAGATTTGCAATTTTTTTGATTTTTTAAAAATAAATCAATTTTATTTTTCTATTCATTTTATTTTAGAGGGGATATGTCAATATATATTTTTGCATGTAATCCACAAAGACTAGAAACATTATTTTACTCATTCATCCGACTGCATTTAACTATAGAGAATGATAGTAGTAACATTTTCCCAAAGTTGGCTATACCTCTATACCAGGAAGGTGGAGAGTCCGAAAATCACCAAAGACATAAGGCCCTTGTGGAAGTTTTAGTGAACTTTGAAGCCCATTTGAGATTCTTCGTCTCGATCTCTTTTCCTCTTCATTAAAACCCACAATCCTGAGGTCTGCCTTTGCACTCTGTAAAATGTCATCTACTTCATCGTTGGGCACTCCTAACATCCTAATAGACTTACCCTGAAACAGAAAATATTTATTCAGCTGTATATATAATGTTAACAAAGAAGTAGAAGATGTATTTCAGAATGCAAGTGCACTCAAACCTTCTAAACTGCTAAAATGTATTTTTCACGACATGCCTTTGGCAAAACTAACTTAGGGGCTACAACTCCTTCAATTCAGTTTCTGAAGCCGAATCCTAATTCCAAGGGTGGGAAATATTACATGATTTTACAATATTTATCAAGCTAACTCCCTAAAAATAAAGCGTCATGTTGAAATGTTTTAGCAGAACAATCAGCAATAGCGTATAAAAACAAAAGGACAAACAAATCCATCAAAACAAAGACTAAAAGAGCAAAATTTCATAAGCCCTGTCCAAAATTCAAGCAGATAGCAAGTCCAACAGTTAGTTAAGTTAATTCACGAACTAGAGCATAAACTGATAAATAAAAACCTCAAGAATGGATGCTGCCTCCAATTTCAGGTAGGAGTGCTCTTCAGAGAAAGGATACAAGAGTCTTGAACTTTTATTAGTAGGCACAATGAGGCGCATTGTATCATCTCTAACGTTGGTGAGATTCAGCAATTCATCCCCCAGTGATTTGAGAGTAGCAGCTGGATCCATCTCCAGACTAAACTTCGTTCCTCTCCAAATAACAGATAATCGACATGTCTCCTGTTGCTGCATGGATTTCTTTATCTAATAATAGCAAACAAATAAGCCATCATCAAACACAAAAATTTTAGCAAGTCTTAAATAAGAGAACACAAGTATCAACCAATTAGTTTTTCTTTTAAACTATCTCTCTTTTGATGAATTGCATTCTGAGCCACAAACAGTATGTAGAATTCTATCTACAGAAGCTCGATGAAGGCTGTGTTTTATTTGGCATGTAAACTAAAATCTAGTCAGCTAAAGATAATCATGAGGAATGAAGGTAGTTCAACGAAATGCATTTCTAGAAACCTCTCTTAATAATGCTTCAGAACACCAAAATCCAGGTTCCATAATGACCTTAGTTCAAGTTATCCGCTGAGCTTTTTTTTTAATTGATAAGTAAACGTTCCTATTAAACTTGTGCCAAGCTGGTACAGAAGAAAATACAATACAATACTACAACATTTCCACCAGTCATAATACATGTCCCCTAAAAGGTAAAGAAAAATCCCAATACCGATCCGTCCTACCTTGAGTACTGCTATAACAACTTCTGTCGGGAAAAACTGAAAATCAACGGCTCAAGGAGCCTTCCTAACAATATGGTCAAGTGAAAATTCAGTTTTCTACATCAAGAAACTTCAGCACACATCTCTTTGATCTCCGGATGGAAAAAAGTTATAAGATAGTATTGTGTTAAAGTTGAGACTCAGATCACCTAGAATTATGGAACCCCTAATTTGGTTTAGGAGAGAACTATTAAGAGGATTCATATAGTCGATACCAACCAGATATGGGGTCAAAACGTAGCTGATTGATAGATTTCTCCAGTGAACGTGGGTAATCCTATTCATGTAAATTGGCAGTATGAAGAAGTCACTTTTATCCCTCCCTTAATAAATCTGTAATACTTAAATAAAATTTCCGTCTCGTTAAACAAGTTATCTCCTTCAATCCTTTAAACATCCACACGCTACTATCTGTTGCAAACACCTAAAAAAATTACTTTTTTTTAGCAGCAACCATTTCTAAGCTAAAATATCAAATATTAAACTGAAAAAACACCTAATAGATAACATTGTAGTTATCAATCATCATCAACTACAGCTCAACCTCAAAACTAGTACAACTTAATACTTGAATCGACTATATGAATCCTCACTATTCCACTTTATTTTCAGTATACATAAGTATTATTCATCAAAATTTAATTTTTTTTTCATATTCCTCATCAAACTAACCAAATTCTCCTCCTCTATCAAGCTTGGACCAATTTTCATTTTTCACAAAAGTTGTATTTGGTCTATACCTTGCACACCTCGACTAATTATAGCTACCTACTAAATTTATCTCTATCTACAAAGCTTAAACAGATGAAAAACAAATCATCAAATATTTTTGACTATACACTGAAATTTGAACCTGAGATCTCGTGATTCTCCGGCTACTTGTAGCTCAATTAAAGCCGATAACTAAGTATTTCGCATCCAAACAACACGCAATCAATCGGAATAAACCTCGAAAGTTCGAAACGCAGAGCAAATTTGTTCCAAAAAATTACTAACTGCAAAATTACATTAAAAAAATGAGAAAATTGAAAATTCTTACCTTTTCTGATTCGAGAGATTGATGATGATCGATGATCGACGATCTATGAGAATAATTAATTGCAAAATTCGCAAAAATGAGTTTTTTTTTTCAAATTTGGGGAAAAAATGAAGATGTGAAGAACAAGGGAGCGGTGCAATTTAGAAATTTATGCAGGATGGATTTTAACATGAGCGGTGTGCGTTCGTTTTGGTACGTAAGTGCTGGCGTAAATTCACGCGCGAAAGATCTAGAAGTTACGGCTGACCAATTGGGTGAGTGAAACTGCGGGTTCGAGCCCCGTTAATCTCGATGTAAAAGATTGTTCTTTTTCGTACGTTGCGTATTATTCACCGATTTAATTAGAGAGTGATTTATTCCTCAAATTTTAATCTCAATCAACTTAAATATTTTACACCGAGTGAGAAGAAAAGATTATTGAAGACCATCAAAAATTTTTATGAACGTGAATGATAAGCTATGTTGCTCGAACATTTCAAAAATATTAACGAATAAATATTTGATTTTTTTTTTTTTGTATGTTAGATCCATTAGTAATAGTGATATCTATTGTGTACCCTTTTCAAAGATCCACAATTATTACATCTACCGGTATCTATAAATATCAACCTATAGCAATCAATTTCACCCCCAAATTTAGCCTAAATTCTATTGCGATGCTTCACTCACAAACACACTGGACAAAATCCAGAAAAAACCCAGTTTAAATCTTGAATTTTACTTGTTGATTCTGTGATTTGATCAAATTATGAGGAAGAGGGAGAGGGAAAATCCATGTGGTGTTTGTGGGCATTATCACAAATATGAAGAAGGCGAAGTTTGTGGGATCTGTGGACATCGAATGCCTGATGTATCTGAAAAGGGTTCTTCAATTCATGTCAGTGCGTTTCCTTCGGAGATCTTGCCGGAGTTTCTTTTTCTAGGGAGTTATGATAATGCTTCTCGAGCTGAGCTTCTCAAAACCATCGGAATTTCTCGGATTCTCAATGTTTGTAGCCTTTTCCCTCTAATTTTATTTGTTTGTTTATTACTCGTTTCGTTTCAATTTGTTTGTCCTATTTTGATTTGACTCGGAATTGATTGAGTTGCTTTTGGAGTGAAATGGAACTAATATTGAGCTGAATGAATGAAGAAGGTTCATATAAAAAGCCTAAGTTATTTGTGGTTTGAGTGGAGATGGAGCTAGGATTTTCAGTTTATGGGTTGTGGATTCTAAAAAAAAATTGAGCTTTTAGACAAATTATTTATTCTTGATTCAAATGATCCCTTGGTAACTCGAACTCACAACTTTAAAGTTGAAAGTGAGGAGTGCTCACTATCCGAGCAACTCCCTCTTGTCACGAGGATTTATCTCTGCTTTGTCGCATGTTAAAGTATGGTTTTTTGGTCCATAACTTTTTTTTAAAAAAAAATTGGGGGTAAGGGAAGGAGAAATGTGTAAGGGGATTACAAGGTGGGGAATTGAACCTCACCAATAAGATGAAAATGTAGGTAGCAACCAATTGAGATACTAAGATTCCTCTTTTGGTCCATAATTAATGAAATGAAAGGTACGGATAACCTAAATCGATTAACATATAGTTCAAAGTTTCTATTTATATCCATCGAGTAATACTTATTGGTTACCCCTCCAAAATCCACTATTATTACTTATACCAGCATCTAGCAGCCTATAGAAGTCAATTTCATGTGTGGTTTCCGATCTATTGCATACCAAAGAGGATTTTACCCTGTGCGCACCCAAAGGATAACATTAATGCTAATGTACACTCATCCTTAAATGAAGTACCAACTAGTTTTTAGTGTCAATAAAATTTGTCCCTGATCTACTCACTCAGATATCAGACACAGTTACCTATTGAAGAAAATGCTAAAATTGCAGAAAATAATCAATCATTTATCTGTTAGGTAAGCATAGATACATTTTGAATACCAACCTTTTCTCTAGGAAAGGAAAGACGGATATTTCTCTTTGCCATCTTATATTGTTTTCACTTTTTAAAAAAAGAAACATTAATATTTGACTCTTAGCCAGAAAAGGAAGGATGGAAATGTGAGAGCGACATGGAAGCAACTTATGATACTTATCTAGAATAAGAAAAACAAGAAATGAAGGAATCAACCAGCTTATGGCTACATTGAATTTGATATCGTGGTCAAGTGATTGGTATTTGGAATTCAACTTCATGTATTTCCCCTATTTATTTGAAATGATAAGCCCAACACCAATTTCCAGACTAGGAACCCAACATGGCTTTTCTTCACTTCATTTTTTAGTGACTCGAACCCCTATATCGTGGTTGGAGGGCCCTTATATCTTGGCAGTCTCTCCATTGTCATTATTGATTGGGGGTGTTGATTATCTATCAAGCACTAAAAGTTAATAAAGGAGATGGTGACATTTGTAGTTCCATCTTATTTTACATATGATGGGTGTTCAGGGTCAACCTGTCGTACCTCGATTATTCAACCGAGTACCTGCTTTCTCCCTCCAGTCAAAATACCAGGTAATTGTCTCACTAAGGTTAAGCATATACGAGGGAATCAATTAGCTTTTTATCTCTGCTGAATCCAAACCTGTTCACACCCTGGGTACAAAGTTCACAAATCTTTAGGGGAAACTTAGCAGTGGACTAATGTATCCTATAACAAGTAGGATCTAATCAGGATTGTTTATATTCTCAACTGAGTTGAACTATGATCCATTAGCTATACAATGCAATACATTGTTCTTTAAGATTATATCCTTAGATATTCAGCTAGATGATACTCTAGTCTCTACTTTTGTGGAAAGCATGTACAGCGGGGGCTTTGCCCCTATAACTTTGATCTAATCTTTACCTTGTCAAAAAAGTTCTTCTAGATTAATGATACTGTATAGAATGGAAGGAACAAAGAATAGTAATTAGTAACACAAGAAGTAACATGGTAGAGGGATAGAGCTATGCAATAAGAGCATTTAAGTTTTTCAAGGTAAGTGAGAGTGGTCTCAGTAACAACATTCATTTCTTTTCTTTCTATATCCATTTGTATGGTATTTTGCCTCATTCGAATGAACTTGGATAAACAAACTACATATATGTACTTTTGGCTCCATATAACCATAGTGGACAGTGGACACAACATATTTTTCTGTTGCATCATGTTGGATGGTTTTATTTTTTCTTTCTGGTGCTTCAGAAATTATTGAATGACACTTCAGTGTGTTCTATGTGGCCCATGTTCTTGATTGTTGATAACTGGGTATTCACTTGTATATTTTTTCTATGTGCAGACAGTACCTGCTTGTCAGAATCTTTATAAAAATTCCTTTACTTATCACTGCCTACAAGATGAGCAAAATTTGGCTTTTGATGATGCTATCCAATTTCTAGGTGAGTAACATTCTCTTTACTTTGTTTTACCTAATACCTTTAAGCTTGATTAAGAGATCCATGAAACCTTTCTCTCTGCATAGTTCTTTACTACGGTCAACTATTTGCTGCTACAATGCTTTAAAGGTACCTAGTTGATTGAACAATATAGAATGAAGATTGAATTATGTGAATAGACTAATAATCTATAGATCAACTATGCGTCAATACCAAACAAGTGGTGGTCATTTTATGTTTTCATCCACTGCTTTGTCTCTTTTGTTCACCTTCCATCTGCCTCTGAATGTACATATTGTTGAAGATATTATTGAGTAATTAAAAGTGTTTTCTCTCTAGCAGCTTAGGCTTTTACATGAGATAGTCGCACAACTTAAACGTGGTGTCCGAGCAGGCAAAGGTACTGAGTTTGAGTCTCACCATCACCCATTATAAAAACGGAATTTCTAAGTGTTTGTCCCATGAAAAAGAATTAAGTCCGGACGTAAGGAGACACGTTGAGAAGCGTGCTCTCTAAGAACTTGAGCTTTTAGATTAGATTACCGCACAACCTCATCACAAATAATGTAGCGAGTAAAACATGTATATACTAGGTGTAATTAACTACCTGGACTCTTGTCATCTTTATTTGGAGATTCAATGGTAGCTATTTTTAGTCGACTGTTAAGCCATCTAGTAGATGGTTGTTACAGATTTGTTCCCCTCATGTTCGCCTGGAAAGACAACTTTTTTTTTTAAAAAAAAATAATGGAAGAACAATATAGTAAGTTTTACTCTATACATGTATTGTTACATGCATTTTATATCTTTAAGTCAACACTCCGTTTACATGTCTCTTGCTGTTGCGAAGGAAAGTCATTACTAAAGAGGATACCATCGGGCATGGACATTGATTGCTACAGTTGAAAATCATGCTTATGACCTCAAGCTTGTTCTCAGTGATTTCTCATGTTCTGTGGGATGCTGACTAATCTTAGAATATTTCTTTTGTGCAGAACAATGTGAAAAGGATAGGGCTCGTGTTCTTGTGCACTGCATGTTAGGTAAAAACAGGTAGGAGTTGATTATCAATTTTGCACCTAAACCTTTTTACAGTTTCCCTTAACTATTCTTTCTTTCGTGTTTGTGCTTTATCCTGCTCTCCTCCATTCTCTTTGTTCTTCCGCAAGCAGTTTTCCTGAAATAAGGTGTAAATGTGAAACTTGTGTTCTTTTCTTCAGCTTCCTTTCAGGAACTTCGTAACATTTAGTGCTGCTACTCGATATTTTTGGGACTGCCTTTCAACTGATTGTACTTGCAGAAACCAACATTTTAGTCCACTTAAGGTTTTAATGTGTAGAACTCATAGACGTGCTTTTTTGATAGGTCGGCAGCAATTGTAATTGCTTATTTGATGAAAAGTAAAGGGTGGAACCTTGCACAGAGCCTTCAGTGGACGAAAGAGCGAAGACCCTCTGTTGACCTAAATCAAGGTCACACTGCTATCTTTATAAGAATTTCTTCTCCTACTTTCTTCAGTTGAAAATCTATAATATTAAGCTTGTAATTCTACATCTCAGAGAAATGCTAATATTTGAGATGACCAACCCTGGTAGTATGTGTATAGTTGAAGAGGTCGGTTAGTTAATCTTGATTTTCGATACTACTATCATATAAAAAAATAGGGATGGGAAAAAACTGCACAAAATTGCTGCATCATTGGCAGAATAAACTGTGACCATGCTAATAGAGATCACTCATTCTGAGTACTTGCATATTGACTTCTAGATTTAATAGCTCAGAACTAGTTAACCTTTGTGTGAGTGAGTTGCAAGTTTGGCATACATTAGTTACTTAGTAATTTCAGTTGGATTTTTAGTTATTCTGATTACCAGAACTCTGCTAACATTGAGTCACACAGCCTGTCTCGCTTCACTTGGATTTTTACCTGTGGCTTTGCGTCTGTATGAGACTTCTTTTTGTTTATATATGCAGAGGTCTACCAGCAGCTACAGGACTACGAGCAGAAGATCTTTGTGTCACTTCAGAGCAAGCCCAGCCCCGTCATGCTAGCCTTCTCTTCTCCCATGACATCCTTCAACTTTGGCTTCCCAAAGACCGGTGATCATATTCCTGCTCCAGCCTTCAACAATTCTAGTGCTCCTTCAGTTTTCTCCCCTCCTTCTTTTGAAGTTCCTCCACAGGGATTCACTTTTGGAGCTGCTCATAATCAACATACCGCCTCAGAAAACCCTTTGAATGCTAATCCAAATCCAAATGGTAGCGACATTGCCATGGACTTGTGAAAAATCCTCAACTTCAACAAGTATTTTAAGGTTATGCAAGTCGCTGATGCCAATATACCTCGTTTTTCAGAAGGTTGGATGTGAAGTGTGAGAAAATACTTATAAATTACTAGTTGTAGAGTTTGACATGCTCATATCTTAGGGTGCCATCAAAATGGATTTGTCCAGGAAATGCAAGTAACTATTGCCCAATATATATGAAATACTAAGGAATGTTTTCACTTGATCTCTTAGAGAAAATGATCAATATGGTCCTTAATCTATTGAGGTTGTTTTATTTTGGTTCTTAATATATTTTAGGTGATTGAAAATAGTCCTCCATGTATGGAAAAAATGTGTTCAATTCAATCTTTTACCCTAAACTTAACAAATTACCCCATGAATATAACGGTGAATTCCACATAACGATATCTCACTAGTACCAGCAACAACATCATAAACTGTTAATTATGCGGTTAGATGTCATTTGGAACTTGTGTTGGTGGTAAGTAGCAGTATTTCATAAAATTGATCAAGATGCACGCAAGGTGACTCAAATACGATAAAAAGAAGCTAATGCTGTGACACTATAAGGTTCAGTGAAGATCTACAATAGATAGAAGGGCATTATGTTCCTAGAGATACATGCATGACTAACTGCGGCATTCTATCACGATTGAAACTTCAAAGATTTATCTTTTTGACTGTATCTTTTTTAGTAAAATTTTACACACATATAGGAATTAGGATATGAACTAAAAATTATTGAGTTCGAATGGACCTGTACCATTTATGTCTTCTTTAAAAGTTGGAAAAAAAAATTCTCCTTGTTGCTAAAAGGAATATGGTATATGGCATCTATGTTTATAATCACATAGTAGGCAACTATGACAAAGTAATTGCTTTATTGAGGACCCATATTTTCTCAAAGGAAAATTCTACCATTCAGTGTGGAGTATGCATAGGATGAGTATCAACAACAAAAAGCACAAGTTAGGAGAACCACACACATGCCATTCATCCACAAAAGATCAAAGGAACTTTTCAAAGTTTCAACACTAATGAAACAAGTAAGTGGTACTACCACTGCTACGGATTGTGATGGAATGAATAAAATTCTTTTCTCGACTCTTGACTAAAAGTTCCGAGTTCGGATAGTGGGAATGAAACAAGTGTTCCTTTATTTGAACAATATTTATATCTAAACAATTATGTAGTGGCTCATTTAATATCCTTTTTAGTACCTTAGACATTAACTTACACACTTTCATTTGTTGCAAATTTTGAATGGTTTAGGTATTTATAGTATGTTATAATATAAGGTGTAAATATACTAATGATTTTAGTATAAAAGATTATCATAAGATAATACTAAAAGTACTTAATATTTTAGTTTCAAAATGTATTTTTAAAAGAGTACTAATTTGTATATAACTAATAAACTTGAAATATTTTTTTTTCAATATTATAGAACACAACTATTTGTGTTTTTTATCAACGTCTCATGAAAAACAACTTTTACTTCTATTCAAACAACGTCAAATCCTAGATTCTTTAACTTATGGATTCTGAATCATGATTTTTTTTGCTTAGTTCCAGATAGATTATTCTATATATCAAACAATTTAAGACAAACGCAAAAACTTAGCCAGCGCTAATGAATTCTATCGAACCCTCAAGTATAATTGTGGCTTCATCCATTCTTCAAAACCCCTTTGTCTTTTTTTCTTTCTAAAAGCATATTCAAATTAAAATACAATCTTTTAAAATAAATATTTTTGACTTCAATTAGTCATGGATAGATAATCTACAATGATTAGCTGGTTATAAATTAGTTTAATTTTCATATCATATAATTAGAAGATTCACATAAATGCTCAGCACGTTCATTTCTTTCCTTTTTTTCTTTTTCCTTTCCTTTCTTTTGGTATTATCTCATATACCGGGGTCACTGGCGGATCTAGAATATTCAATAAGTGGGTTCGAATTTGTAGAAATAGACACTTAAAGTAGCTGAAGAGGGTTCGACATCTACATCTACATCTACATAAAAAAATATTTGTCGTATATAAATGATATAATATTTCGTCAAAAGGGGGTTCGAATAGTATAAGGTGGCTTCGCCCCTGACTGGGGTAGTTCAACGATGAATACTGTATTTATAAAGTATTTTTAAAATTTCTTTGTATATTTAGATTTGAAATACCTTGAACTTAAGATTAGACGTTGACTCATTAGTTGAGCCGTCCAAATTCAAATCCCAAACGCTCTATTTTTATTTGTCTAACCCTTTTAATCAAAATTTTAGATTTGTCGCTGACTCATGTATGGATGTGAGTGGCTAATACCTTAGTGTTGGTCACGTTTGTATATTGTAATTTTTTTTTTTAAAAAAAAATTGTTAGGTTGAGAGGAATACAAGGAGTCCCTCTCATTCTTCACAACACAAATTGAACTCCAATAACCAAAATTTAATTCAGAGAAAAAAAAAAGAAAAAATTTTCCAACTGATTTTTTCAACTAACTTTTTTCTCTCTCTCACTCTTCAACCAAAAACTTCTCATCAATCTTGAATCCAAAAAAATTACATTTTTACAATTTCTTTTTCAAGATTTCAACAAGTTATAACAATCCTAGTGCCTCCAAATCTTGTGTTTTATTCTGTTTGTTGATCATAATCGCGTTTTTTTTAAAGTCGCGAATGTGATCATTTTGGTGTTTGAATCAAGAAAACCGAACGTTGAATCGATAAAAAGAGAAGGTAAATAATGCCAAGCAAGTTAAAGAAGGCAATTGGTGCAGTAAAAGATCAAACAAGCATTAGCCTTGCAAAAGTTTCAAGCAATACTTCATCAACTCTTGAAGTTGCTGTCTTAAAAGCTACAACACATGATGATGTACCTATCGATGATCGATACGTTCAAGAAGTCATCAAACTTGTGTCATCTAACAAGGCCTACGCGGCTGCCTGTGCTCGTGCCATTGGCAAACGCATAGGTAGAACGAGGAATTGGATCGTTGCCCTCAAATCATTGATGCTTGTCTTGAGAATCTTCCAAGATGGTGATCCTTACTTCCCTCGAGAGATCCTTCATGCTATGAAACGCGGAGCAAAGATCCTCAATCTTTCTAGTTTTCGCGATGATTCAAATTCTAGTCCTTGGGATTTCACAGCATTTGTTCGTACATTTGCTTTGTATCTTGATGAACGTCTAGATTGTTTCCTTACTGGAAAGCTTCAAAGAAGGTATAATAATCGTGATAGAGAGAATTCAAGTATCCATAATTATAGGTCTACTGGTAGTAGTCGAAGAAGAGGTGATGAACCTGTTCGTGACATGAAACCAGTAATGCTGCTTGACAAGATATCGTATTGGCAACGATTGATTGAAAGAGCAATAGCTACAAGACCAACAGGAGCTGCTAAGACAAATCGTCTTGTCCAAATCGCGTTGTATGCTGTTGTAACAGAGAGCTTTGATCTGTACAAAGATATCTCTGATGGTCTTGCACTTGTTCTTGATAGTTTCTTTCATTTACCATATCAATCATGCGTAAACGCCTTCCAAACTTGTGTCAAAGCTGCTAAACAATTCGAGGAGATCAGTGTATTTTACTCTGTCTGTAAAACCATAGGCGTTGGCAGGACATCCGAATATCCAAGTGTGCAAACAATCTCAGAGGAATTGATCGAAACGTTGCAAGAGTTTCTCAAGGATCAATCTTCATTTCCAGCTCATACGCAAAGCAAACCACATTTGCTTCTTCCAGGCACCGGTGGTGGTTCCACAAGGACCACGAGCAGTAAACGTGATAGTTATGGTTGTCAATCAGACTTTTCTATGACCACAGGAACGACTGAGCCATACTCGGAGAAGAGTACTAATACCTGTGGTGATTCGCGTTGCACATCATTAGAAGATCTAATAAGTGCAACAGAAACATGGAAGAGTCCAGCTAATATTTCGATTGATTTGGAGGCCTATTCAGATATTCAATTTGAGAAGCAGTTGCACGAAAAGGATGACTCGGGGTCTACTCATTCGTTGCCTGTGTCAAACTCCATGGCTGATCTTGTATCCTTACCAGATCTGCATGAATATGAGGAAGACGACGAGAAAAAACAAGAAGCTCAACTTGAACAACACCACAAACAGAATCCATCATTAGATTCTATTAGTTCAGCTAAAGGATGGGAACTCGTGTTAACTGAGGCGATCCCATCAACGTCCTTCAACGCGTTCCCTGAGCAACCAAAACCAGATCATTTGTCAAGAAACGAAACGAGAGGGGTAATAACACCATCAGCATCATTCAACGCGTTCCCTGAACAAGGACAAGTGAATGTACCAACAAATGAAGAAGAGGTTTCTTCAAGCAATGGATGGGAACTCGTACTATTCGAAAACATTCCACAAGCACTATCAACACAACCCGCTGTCCCTAGTACAACGAACAACAACAACAACAACAACATTAACAGCTTCAGTTTCGCCACTTTGGATGACTTGTACAATCAGAATCAAACGCCATTTTATCCGAATAATAGCCAAAACTCACATTTCAACCATAGTACAAACAACTTTTTGTATGATCAAACTCCAGCACCTCAACACTACAATCCATTTCTACAAGACACATCAATGGAGTTGGCTATGGTACCGGTCACGAGTGCACCTGCCCCGTACCCAACTCTGACCACGAATTCTTCGTTTTCATTTCCAACGTCTACTGACATGTTCACATCATCAGCACCAGCACCTACATTTCAAGCAACTCCAACTTTTAGTGCTCAGAATCACACTACAGGGCCAATGCAGGGTACTAATATGGACGATCCGTTCGCGACATTTTCGAGTAGTGATCAGATGTTTAACGGCATCAAGAATGAGCAGAATTTGATGCAAGAACAACAACTATGGTTGCAGAACCAAAACAAAATCATAGCTAAACATAGGGCTTGATTTATATACGTGTGTTAAATAAAAAAAATCTTGTTGTTATGTTATACAAAATTGATTTTGTGTTAATTTACCTCCCTTTTCTTCCTTTAATTACATGATTTTTCGATCGAGTTTGTTCGATGAATCTACGAAATGGTGAGATTCTTGATCTCGATATCGTTTACCAATTCGAGAACTTAGTATTTGAATTGATGTCCTCTCATTGATTCCTCCTAAATTACGCAAATTGATTTATCCTAAAGATTTCATTTCAATTTAAAATAAGAATGTGTTGTAGCTAAGTGAGAAATAAACTATTTAAGGGCAAAATATTGTTCTAAAGTTAGTATTTAGGTATAATGATATCTTGTATAACTAGCATGTGAACCAAAGGACAAGTAACTCTGATATGATTTAATTCAAACATTAGGTTAATATACAATGACCAAAATAAAAAAACAAGTAACAATTTATAAAGAAGATTTAATATTTTCCCATTTTTCTTTCTTTTTTCGAAGTTTCTCACGTGTTGTCTGAAATCAAGATCTTTAACTAAAAATATTGGCGCAAACTTGACATCAACAACAAATAAACGCTTCACTTTTGTGAAGGCACCTCAACTCGTGCACTCTAACTTACAAAATGATCATCCAGAAAATTTTACTCGTCTTTGTCAATTGGAGGGTCAGTGGACTTTTGTTACTCTTCATGGATCATCTAGAAATTTTTAAAATTTATACATCACATCAGCATCGAGTATCTACTAGACAATGTAAATAACGAATTAAAGTGTCTACGTATGCACATCCAGAATTAGAGCGTCTTTCTATGACAAACTTTAAACTTGATGGACCATTTTGAACTTTTCTTTTACTATATAACGATAGAACCAGACCATCAATTTACATAAATTTCATTGTTCTCCATTAACAGAGAGAAGAAGAAGAAAAAAAGAGGGAAAAAATGTCGGGTGTAGCAGGAGGGGAGGAAGACAAGAAGCCCGCCGGCGATCAGTCTGGTCACATCAATCTCAAAGTCAAAAGCCAGGTTTTTTTTTATCATCTTATTAGGGTTTGTTTTCTATCGGTGTATAATTTAATTAGGGTTTTGTCGATGAAGAAAATGAGGGTTGGAGTAGGTTTTGCAGAGTAGCATAAGAATAATCATATGAATCTTTTCAATTTTGAAAAAAAATTGGGTTAAATAGAGAGGGATAGATGTATATAATTGAGTTGATTAGTTTTTGGGTTGAGGGGTTGTTGATTAACAACAACAACAGTGTAATCCTACAAAGGGTTTGGGGAGGTTAAAGTGTATGAAAGATGTTACCTTTACCTTGGAGATAGTGTTGATTGATTGATTTGAATGAATGATGGTTGATTATGCTTATTTACACTGTATTTTGGTTAGTGATATTCCTTTGCTACTTCTTTCCTTGGCTAATGGAAAAAAGATCTTCTTTTACCCTTACCTTTACCTTGGAGGTTGTGCTATTGAATGGTTGATTATACTTATTTTCACTGTATTAAGGTCAGCTATATTCCTTCGCTACTTCATTCCTTGGCTAATGGAAAAAAAAAATCTTCGTTTTACCCATAAAGTGTGGTCTTGGGAGGAGGTAGTGTGATTGAATGGTTGATTGTGCTTATTTTCACTGTATTAAGGTCAGGTATATTCCTTTGCTACTTCCTTCCTCTAATGGAAAAAAAAAATTCTTTTTACCCATAAAGTGTGGTCTTGGGAGTTACCTTTACCTTGGAGATAGTGGTGGAAAAAAAATTTCTTTTTACCCATGAAGTGTGGTCTTGGGAGTTACCTTTACCTTGGAGATAGTGTTGATTGATTGATTGATTTGAATGAATGCTTGATTATGCGTATTTACACTGCTTTAAGGCTAGCGATATTCCTTTGCTACTTCTTTCCTTGGTTAATGGAATAAATCCTTCTTTTTACTCATTAAGTGTGGTTTGGGGTGGGTAAAGTGCATGCAGATCTTACCTTCACCTTGGAGGTAGTGTTGGATTGATTTATTAATTTGAATGAATGAATGATTATGCTTATTTACACTTAATTTGTTTTGATTTTACTATATGGTTAAAAAAGTTAAAAAAATATAATAAAAAGGAGCCTCAGAAACAGAAAATAGATCGGAAGATAGAATAAAAACATACCAACAAGTAATCCCAAATTGGGAATACTGAGGTTTTTCGACTTTGTACTAATGCTTTACGAGCTGCCAGTGAGAAAAATATTAGTTGTACATATTTAGATTTTAGTCTATTGTCTCATTACAGTTTTCTAAGATCAGAGAGAGCCCCCAATGTTGGGTCAAGGTATATTATCTTTTCTCGAGATTCACATACTGTTATTTTCCGTCAATGCTAAACCAAGATTATGTTGGTCTAGCTCAACAAAATGCTGCAAAAGATTATGACAATTACTGGCTTAGTTTCTCAGTCATCAATGGTAAACTTTGGTAATACATGTTTTAATTATCTGCCGTTAGTTGAGGTTGTTACCAAGTTGTGGTCTGCCTTTTTGTCTTCATGGTACGCCAATAACCTGTGATATACCTACTTCTTGAGCTTTTTGAACTTCACTTTCTATTGCAAGATCACCAATGTTTCTTTTTGACTATACACATTTCATTCTGGTATATAACTTGATATCATACGCAATTTTGTTGATTTTGTTATGTAGTTGATGAAAAAGTTACTAGTGGACCTTTTTCTTTCTTCTTCCTATCATTTATTTCCATCCCTTACTGTTATTATGAAGATGGGCAGCTCACTAAAATTTTCTGGAAAATAGCCTTCGCATGTATCAATGATATGGAGGAAATGACGAGAGAACTATGTATTTGACTAGTTTTCTGGTTGCAGGACGGGAATGAAGTCTTCTTTAGGATTAAAAGAAGCACTCAGCTGAAGAAATTGATGAATGCTTATTGTGACCGACAGTCTGTGGATTTTAATTCAATTGCCTTCTTGTTTGATGGCCGTCGTCTTAGAGCAGAACAGACTCCAGATGAGGTCCCTCTCTCTCTCTCTAAATGTGCACACACAAAAAGAATACCAGAAGAGGGTTGTGCATCTGCTTGATGTTATCCATAACAATTGTGATTAATTTATTTTTTCTTACAAATTTCCTCCTTTTTGCAGCTGGAGATGGAAGATGGTGATGAAATTGATGCGATGTTGCATCAAACCGGAGGCACAACTATTTGAGTCTCCTTTTCTTTTGCTTCTGTGTATGCAAGACTCTGTGTTTCAAGATGGTATTGAACTTAGTGAAATGCTGGTTGTGCAGCTCTTAGGACCTTTAGACTCTGATGAACGGAATCATGTTTTGCTTACTTTATATTGAACTTAATCGCTATTATAACTTTATGAAAGTCATTATGTTCTTCATCTTTTAATTTTCTGAAGATGACATGAATATGATCATAGTTTGGTCATTACGTCGAGTTTAACATCTGCATATGGTCTCTATCTTAATGTTTTCGTCATGATGTAATGGTTAAGTGCATGTTGGGAGACGATGGACGGTGATCTTCCATTGTATGCCAGCATGACGCCACGCTAATGTCACTCAAAGCATGAGCAGTTGAGTAAATATTTTGTAGCTAGATGAGTACTTACCTTGTGGGAAGTTTGTGTGTAGTTTTCCTTGATTTTTAGTGCAGAGTCAAAGAAAGGACTCAGCTTTGAATGATAAACATGCTGCCAATTTGATTCATGGTGGTACCATATTAGTGCTAAAGAAAAGGACATGTGAGTTGGGCCAATATTTCAAAGTTTAACCAGTGACCACAACTTTCTAATGTTTCACAACTAAAGGAGATGTCTATTCCAAGACTGACCTCACCATTGAAATTCCACTGTGCAGCCTCCTTTCAATCCTTAACGTTCGTTCTAGTAACAACATTCCCACTTTTATTATCACTTCTGGTACTGGTAGGGCCAATTCTAACGCGGTACTCATACCAATCTAAATTATGCATGAATCTTCGATATGTATGGTTCTTCCACGAAAAAATTATGGTCCACCTCTCTCTATTTCTATATCTATATATGGGATGTAAAATCTCAAAGAAGTTGTATTACACCTATTAGACATGAAAACTTTTTACAGTACCTTCCTTTACATTCTACTAGTGCTTCTTCTTTTTTCACTTCCATTGACAATCACATCAGCAGCAAAAACTGAAGCTGAAGCTCTTGTCAAATGGAAGATGAACTTACCTTCTGCTTCTTTCTTGGATTCATGGTCCATTTCCAATCACGGAAACTTGTGCAATTGGACGTCTATTGTCTGCAATGCTGGTGGAACAATTTCAGAGATCAATCTTTCTGATGCAGGTCTCTCGGGCACACTTCATCAGCTTGATTTCACTTCATTTCCGAGTCTCACAAGTTTTTCTCTCAATGGAAACAACTTCAGTGGATCGATACCATCAAATATTGGCAATGCTTCTATGCTCACTTTCTTGGACCTGAGCAACAATATCTTGGCTGGTGTCATACCAGAAGAGATTGGGAAGTTAACACAACTTGAATATCTTAGTTTCTATAACAACTTAATCAGTGGTGTTATTCCCTACCAAATAAGCAATCTTCAGAAGGTATGGCGCTTGGATCTTGGATTGAATTACTTAGAAACTCCTGAGTGGTCAAAATTGAGGAATATGCCTATGTTGACATATTTGAGCTTTGGTTACAATGAACTACAATTAGAATTCCCTGAATTTGTACTGCGTTGCCATAATCTGACTTACCTCGATTTGTCACTAAACCATTTGAATGGCTCAGTCCCAGAAACACTATTCACCAACTTGGACAAGCTTGAACAACTCAATCTTTCATATAATTCATTTCAAGGTTCATTGTCACCAAATTTTACCAAGTTGACCAAGTTAAAAGAACTTCAGCTTGGTCTCAACATGTTTTCTGGCATAATTCCTGATGAAATTGGTCTGATCAGTAGTCTTGAAGTTGTTGTACTTTTCAATAATTCACTTCAAGGAAAGATTCCATCTTCTATAGGTAGACTTAGAAATCTACGACAACTTGATCTTCGAAAGAATGGTTTGAACTCAATCATTCCTTCTGAGCTAGGCCTTTGTACTAACCTCACTTACTTGGCTCTAGCAGAGAATGCCCTGCAAGGACCATTGCCTATATCCTTGTCCGCGATGACCAAGTTATTTATCTTGGGCTTGTCTGATAATTTTCTTTCTGGTGAGGTTCAATCATATCTCATTACCAATTGGACTGAGCTGAAAGCTTTGCTTCTTCACAACAATTCATTTTCAGGGAAAATTCCACCTGAAATCAGCCAGTTGAAAAACCTCGAATATCTTTACCTCTTTCATAACAATTTCACAGGTTCCATTCCCTATCAGATTGGTAAGTTGCAAAACTTGCTGGAGCTAGATGTCTCTGACAACCAGCTTTCAGGCACAATACCTCCAACCATTGGAAACCTGACCAATCTAAAGATGTTGCTTCTTTTTCGGAACAACATCAGTGGAACCATTCCTTCTGAGATTGGCAAATTGGAATCTCTTCAAACCCTTGACCTCAACACCAACCGGCTTAGTGGTGAGCTGCCTGAAAGCATTTCTAATCTCCGCAGTCTGAAGCTTCTTGAGTTCCTTTCTCTTAGTAACAACCAGTCATCAGGTGTGATCCCTTTGTCTATTTGCAATTCGACATCACTACAAACTCTAGTTTTCGCAAGAAACAATTTCAGGGGAGAGATACCACAATGTTTGGGTAATATCAGTCTTTCTGAGATTCTTCCAACAAGTTTTGATATTGGATGTTCACTTAGAACCTTCAACCTTCATGGAAATGAACTACAAGGGAAGATCCCTCAATCTTTAGCCAATTGTAAAGAGTTGCGTGTTCTTGATTTAAGTGATAATCACCTCAATGATACATTCCCCATGTGGTTGGCAACTCTGTCGATGTTGCAGGTTTTAAGTCTGAGATCAAATAAATTTCATGGACCCATTAGGACTTCAAGGATTGGATACATGTTTCCTGCTCTTCAAATATTAGATCTCTCTCAGAACGCCTTCACAGGAAACTTGCCGACAAGTCTATTTCAACATTTGAAAGCCATGAAGACAACTAATCAAACAAGGAAAGCTCCATTTACAGGAGGAAACTATTACCAAGACTCGGTAGTTGTTGTAACGAAGGGACGCAAGTTTGAAGTTGTGAAAATCTTGTATTTATACACAAGTGTGGATCTTTCAACTAACAAATTCGAAGGACTTATTCCAAGTATTATGGGAGATCTCATTGCACTTCGGGTGTTGAATTTGTCTAACAATGGATTACAAGGTCATATACCGCCATCACTTGGAAATTTAGCGGTAGTAGAATCATTTGACCTTTCATTCAACCACCTTTCTGGAGAGATACCGGAACAACTTGCTTCTATAACAACTCTTGCAGTGTTAAATCTCTCCTACAATCATCTTGAAGGATGCATTCCTCGAGGACCTCAGTTTAATACATTTCCGAAAAATTCATATGAAGGTAATGATGGATTACATGGATTTCCAGTTTCAAAAGGTTGTGGTAATGATCAGGTATCAGAGACAAATTATACCTTATCTGCACCAGACGAACAAGAAAGCAATTCGGAGTTTCTGGATGATTTTTGGAAAGCTGCTCTTATGGGCTATGGAAGTGGAATATGTATTGGATTATCCATAATATATTTCATGATCTCAACTCGAACTCCAAAATGGCTTGCAAGAATCATGGAAGAGTTGGAACACAAACTTATTATGCGGATTAGAAAGAAGCAACGAGGTAAAAGGCATTACAGAAGAAGAAAAATAATCGCTTCTAGACAAGTTACCAACTGAGTAGGATTTGATTACAGAACTTCGGGTATTCAAGTTAAGGTCTATGCTGATTTTTAGTTCATAATAGCTATATGTATTGATATATATATATATATATATATATATATATATATATATATACTTTTGTTACAAAAACAGCTAATCGATACTTCATACTGAGTATACTTTCTTTCCAATAATTTCAGTATGTAGATTATATTGAAAAGAGCTAGTCTTAGTTGATGATTTAAGCTATAAATATATAACTATAACATGTACGGGGGAGGAATCATGTAGATAAAACTGGATACTATTAGAGATATCTACATTCTGCATAGATATTCTAATTTTACGGCGTACTGGGAGGTGGCTTTTGAGTTTGTTTTGCCATCTAGATTAACAAGTGTTCATCGTGATTTCATTCTCATGTGTATATGTTGAAGAAATATCACGAGGATATGTCACACATGCTACAGTAGGATAAGGTGAAGCTTTATCAGAATCTTACATTTGAGGAGGAGTCTGCCTATTTTAGACAGACAAGTCTAGAAGTTGAGGTCAGAAGAGATTGGCTTCGGTGAAAGGGCAATGAAATCATCCTCTGGTTGAGGAAGCTACTTGGGAGACTATCCAAAACTGCTTGACAGCTTAGGTACAATTCTAAACTCATTCGAGGATGAACATTTGTTTAGGTAGGAAAAAACAAGCACCCTTTTCCAAATTTGAGACTTTCTGTAGTTTCGTATGTTGCTAAAATTGCAGAAATGAGAAGAACTGAATAGGAAGAACTGTCTTTTATTGAACTTCAAACTGTTAAGTGTAAAGTAAATACAAGAGCATTACAACTGACATTGAAAATGGAATGGCTAAAGAACTGTTAACATGCCTAGAAAAATAGGAACGTAAGAAGTAAATGAATGAAGGTGATATCTTACAAGGCTAGAGGATATGGACCTCAACGGAACTTGCATACTTGTATTGAATGTCCTGTTGAATTTGCTTGGCGGAATTCTCAACAGACTTTGCACACCTCCTTTTATCAACAAGAGCACTCATCATCAGATTCATCAGTCTCTGAAACAGTAGCTTTTGCACAATAATGAATGAAAATCATTGTAAATTTTGTTAGCCAAAGTTGTTTTACCAATGCCACCCATACCTACAACTGAGACAACTTCTAGTTCACCTGCTCCTCTAGCAAGTTGATCCTGCATCATCTCGAGTTCATTTTCATGGCCAACCATTGGCTCCTCAACATGTTGAGATGTACTACTGGCGAAAGCCAAGTTCTGTTCTTCTGCATCTTTGCTTTTGGTGTACATGTACTGCATTTCCATCCACTTGTTCACCCTGGAAACAACGCGCGCTACTACTTGTTTCAAGAGAACATGAAGTTCCCAAAAAGTAAGTATTCTTGAAATTGGATTTCAACCATTTCTTGATTCCAAATCCACAATATCTTCTGTGCTGCATACGACTTCAGCTTCCAATCTTTTCAATGCTTCAAGATCACCTGTTATATGGCAGGCCATTTCTCCTCCAAGGGATTCAAGCTTCTTACAGAAAGATTGAAAATTATATCGAGCAACTTCCATCGATTGTTGTATGGTTCTCATAAGACGAAGTATTATTTTTCCATGTTTTACCTTAACATTAATTACTTATGACCTAATACTAAACATCGATTAAAAGGGGTAGTATGGTAAAATAGTCATATCGATAGATGTGTCTGATTTTACAAGCATCTCTTCTGCATATTGCTACAATAACCAAACTTAGTCTAATTCCACAAGTAGAGTCTAGGAAGGGTAGTGTATACACAGACCTTACCACCACCTTGGGAGGTAGAGAAGTTATTTCCAATAGACCCTTGGCTCAAGAAATTAACAGGAATGAAGAAACGCAAAATACTAACAAGGCATGACAAAGCATTATGAGAAAAAAGAAAAAAAGAAACAGTAACTAGGACGAAATAATACGATGATCGAAGTACAAGGAACAACGATTAGTAACATATATGGAAGAAACAAGAAAGTACAAGAGTAATACTAATACTACTAGTATGGAAGGATAAGCAAGACAACATTCAACTACTATCATAATATCCTAAAGAGATCTGTCTCGCTTCTTTCTTTGAGGAACAAAATGCCAGAGGAACTAAGAATATAAGTGACTCAAGACACAATTGTCTCTCATCCTTTGCTAATAGAGTAGAACTAAGAGCTCCAAAAGCCAAAGTAGTTTGCAGACGCGGACATGGTATAGAATACTCTTTACATCCTTTATAGAACAATACTTGCAACATGAGAATGCATCCTGCTCCAGTTCAGAATTGGGGTTTCCTTAATTTTACATGCATCATCATCTCTGTATACTTGCTATTTTTATAATACTAGAGAGCTCTTTCTTGCTTTCTTTGAGGAACAAAACGCCACAGGTCCACAGCAATGTCAACCTCCTTTTTCTTGTGAAATTTGTACAGTTGTGGCACATCATACCGAAGCTACAATTGAGGGAGATAAAGGCACAGAACATTCATAAGGCTACATAGAATTTCACTTTACATCAATAGCATGCATAATGCTGAATCTGATTGTTTCGATGTGTACCTCACATATAACTTCAGCACTTCTTGCATTGTAATCTCGCAAGGCTGCTCTTTTCACATGCTGTTAAGACCATAGACAAATGCCAAATCACGACCTAGATCAGAGCACTTTTGTGCACAGAAACATGTTTTTATCGAGAAGTGACAGCAATTTAATTTATGAGCACATAAACTCAATAAAGTTCATATTTAAGCTGTTTGATGCTACACAAATAGTTTTTTTCACCAATCAATCCCTTTGCTGTGGCAGGATAGTATGGAAGAACTTACTTCTCTAGTTGTGGTCTTATGTAAGGAATAAACTGCTTGAGAAGCAACCTGATACATTAATAAAACCACACATTAATCTAAGAATAGACGGGGACGCAGGGCCAATTCAAACAACAAAACAGGATATTGAGCAAATAATATAAATCTTGGATACCAATTATATGGAGAGCACCACCGTACCTTCATCGCCGAAGAGAGGAAGTCCATGTCAGCACCTTTCCTCCGTGTTCCAAAAGGTGGATTCATAACCACAGTTTCAACAATCTGACCTACACATAGTGGAATACCAATGAGCCAAGAGAGATATTTTCTTTCGGGGCTGAAAAGTGAGGTGAAAAAGATACCTCTCCATTTTAAGTTGCTGATGTCGCATTGAATAAAATCCATGTCTAGCTGCAGATGAAACAGTTCAAGAAATGTATGAAACACAAATTAGCACAAGTGTGATTATACATGGAAGGCTACATATATCCATCAAAATCAATGTAAAAGACTCAGCCTTGAACGCTTTCTCAACCTTGCAAGCAAAAAGTGTTATCACATAAACAAATAATACCTCAAGCTCATCGGCATTTGCATACGCAATCTCAAGAGACACAGCATCAATATCAAGCCCAATAACACTTCTGTTCACAAGAAAGACTATGTCAAGAACAAGCATACATAGAGAACCCTAGCAATCCAAACGGAGCTACGTATGCCAAAGGGTGGTTAGTTGAATACCCTTCACCAGAAGGGTATATATGGGTCAATGTCAATTTTATACATATATTCTAAATCCTAAACCCCCTTAGCAAAATTCCTAACTTCAACAATGTTGGGGTGCATCGTGCACAACAAAACACACCCCATGTAATCTCACAAGTGAGGTTTGGGGAATGATAGAATGTGTGCAAACCTTACCCTAACTCGTAGAGATAGCGAGGTTGTTTCCAATAGACCCTCAGCTCAAGTAACGTATCTCAAAGCAGTTTGAAAAAGAGAATACAAAAATGAAAGCACTAACAATCCTCAAAATAAAGGGCTAGCGGAAGCCCAATACGATAACTGAAGCAATGGAAACAACACGTAATACTAAAATTAACGAATACAATAGTAGGAGAGTAATAACAACAATACTAATAAGGGGACTTGATAGTGCTCAACTACCTACTAACCTTGATAACTTCTCCAATTAAACTACAAACAATAATTCAGGGGTTGCACAAATATCATACATATTATCTCCACACAACACTAAAGTTCAACAAAAGAAACAAAAAACAGATACATACTCAGCTCCCAAAAGGCCAGCAGCAAGGCCTAATGTACCACAACCACATCCAAAATCTGCAACCACCTTACTGTTCACATCCTCAAATGAATTCTCAGCCTAAAAAGATAAAAAAAATTTCACAAAAAAAACCCAAAAAGCTAAAAATAAAGATACCCTTTTAACCTTTAAACAAAACTCAAAAAGAAACACACAAAAAAGAGGGTATCTGCATATGAACAAGAAGAAAAAAAAAAGTGAGAATATAGAGAATTTACATACAGTGTAAAGCATACGAGAAGCAATGTGGGCTCCAGTAGGATATTGTTCTAGTTCAATCTGTTATAGCAAAAAAGATCATTTTTTTACTAAAATTAGTAATCAAGAATCATAAAAAATGGAAATAAAGTGCATAAAGATGTATATTTTGTATAAAGATAAAGAAAAAGGGAACCTTTGGGGTTGAAAATTGTTCAAGAGAACCAAGATAACTTTCTAATTGCTTCAGCTTCATCTTCACCTTTGATGACTGCTAAAGCTTCTACTGTCTGTCTGTGTGTGGAAAAAAAAAAAAGAGAATTTTTGTGATGTTTTTTTGGGCTTGAAAAAATCTCCAAGTCCAATTACTGCAATTGAGACAAAACCAGCCCAAATACGTTTGCACTTTTGACTCTATTTTGTATTTGGTCCTCATTTTAAGTCTTTTATTATACAATTTTTTTTTCGGGACACGATTTATATTTTTGTATCATAATACTAGCAAGGTTTGCTTGAACGTGATTTCACTTTCTAAAAAAATTATGATCATTAGGTCTAAGTTCGATCTACGATGGCTAGAAATTAAACACCAACGTAATTGCTTAGCGAAATGTGTTTAGATAAACATTCTTAGTAGATTTACTGTTCTTTCCTATAGTTTGAAATAATTAAATATTAAATTTCAAGTTTGATACATGTATTTTTGCTATCAGGTACACTAAAATAGGGAGAGATGCCAGCAAAATTTGTCTATACATCCCAAAACGTGTGAATCACACCAGATATACATATATCTAGAGTGATTCTCATATATCTGAGATACATGATACGCGAGCGAAATGAGAGGGATGTGAGCAAGATCTATAGTGAATCTAAAACTAATTACACTTAATTTTGACATCAAGTATCTCATGTAGTATCCGAGCGTATCTAGTTCCCCCCAAGTTTAGTAAGATTTGCAATACTGTAAATTAATTAGCTCATAAACTAGTGAATTACGTAAAATTATTCATAAATTTATGTTTTAAAAAATTAATGGGGTGAGAGAGGCTCGAACTCTCGACCTCAGGATTACTCTAATTGCTATGAGACCTACGCGCTAGCCAACTGCGCCACCACCCCTTTGTATTAGATAGTCTAGGATGTTTTATTAGACTTTTAGTTGTTGAAACTTAAATACTAAAATGATGTTTATAGATATGAATATGAAATATTGAAACAAATATTTATTGGTACGAATATGAAACAAAGCTATCCATTGTAGTCCATTACAAATATTATTTTACTTGTATTGTAGAACGATCTTCAATTCAAATTATACGTGGAGAAAATAAAGTCAACTTATTGTATCTTGCTCTTCAGCAAAGGCTGAAAAATGATCAATGACAATGACCATTTTGAGAACGGACCAAACAACTTTGTATATTGTCTACAATCTTGTTTTTCATGAACGAACCAAAAACATTGAAGTATATTGTTATTATTATGTTCGGGATGAGTTACAATCTAGTAGAGATTGTGAATCGTCCTTGAACAGATAACAATCCCATGGTTTTCACACGCTTCATTGACCACACCTACATGTTTCATCCTGTAGATAAAGTAGCCAGACATAAAGGATGAAATGTAGTATCATTTCTTTCGCGTTAGTATTTGGAAACACAGATGCACCTTACAATTGTTATAAGAAGTAAATCGAGGAAGAAGATGTCGTCTTACAAGGCTAACTCATGATATGGACCTCAACAGAACTTGCATTGTTGTCTTCAATGTTCTGTTGAATCTTCTTGGCGGAATTTCCAATAGATTGTGCACGTAACAATCACATATGTACTTAGAAGACGCGTTGTTGAACCCTGCCTCATTTTCAGCTTCCAAGACTCCAGAGGCTCTTCTGAAGTAGGTACATTTGAAGGTTCTGTAAAGAAAGCAACAGATGGCTTAGCAATATAAACTTCCAATTCTTCGAGCTGATGTAAGTAGCAAAAATCATAGAGGCACATTTTGATAAGGAGGCTTACCTGGGCTAGCATGTTCAGCCACTTCCACATTCCGAATCACAGTCTGCAAAACATAGTTTTATATCATGCCAAGCTCTTGTAGTCCATATGTCATCGATGACTCTGCCTTTTAGAAGCTTTTGAAGTCGGGATGCTAGTTGCCCATCATCTTGCTGGTCATGGCATTCAAAGAAGGTCTTAGAGTACATTTCTCTCACAATGTAGTTGTTTCTGCATGGATATCAAAGCGAGACATAATGAATGGATCGCTGTAAATTCTGTTAGCCAAAGTTGTCTTGCCGATACCACCCATGCCTACAATTGACACAGTTTCTAAGTTGATCCTGCCTGCATCAGCTCGAACTCTTTTTCAAAGCCAACCATCTTATCTTCAGGCTCCACGACATGTTGATATGTACTAGAGAGAGTCAGATTTTGTGGTTTCAAATCTTTGCTGTTGGCATTGCCATCCACTGCTTCATGATCGAATCAATGTGCCTTTCAAGAGGAAATGAAGTTGCCAAACAGCTATGTTTGGTGAAATTCGATTTTTTTGCTAAGAGAACTTCTCTTGATTCAAAATCAATTGTATATTTGTATCTTCTGTGATGAATGATCCCTTTGTGATTTCTGCTTCCAAGCTTTTCAATGCATCGAAATAGTCTCTAGCTGGATGTTTTTGTTTCAAACTTGCCTCGACTGGCTGGCAAGTGAACACTCCGAGAGTGTACATCTAGACATCTCAATTTAGTCTCAACCGACAACTATATACTCCAACTCATCCCATTTGAGTCTAGTGGACGGACACCCGGCCCAATGCTAAAATGACACAAAAATTACTCTGCTGACTTTATTAAAGAGTAAAGAAAAATCAACACCAGAAACAAAATAAAAGGCTTCCTGGATGCTGAAGAAGAAAAAAAGACTCGCGGAACTATCACCACCACTTGTTTCTAAGTTGAATGACATAATATATAAATGTACCTTTTAACTTGGCTTCAGCTGATATATATGCTCTCCAACTTTGAATGTACGCAAATATGCACTTAAACTATCATAAATTTGAATAAGTAGAAGCACGCATCCTACATGACATATCTCACGGGATATGCTAAAGTATAACACAAAAACTAGAGCTGTACTTTCTAGCTGGTTGATATAAGACTGGACGAAGCTGGAAATGTGATGGAAGCTAACTTAATTGTTTCAAGAAATAATTAAAAGAAAGTCCTTTGCATTAATTTCTATTTTCTAAATTTTAGAGATCACACAACTTGTGACAGTTTGTATAAACAAGTAAGGAAATGAAAACTTCTCATATAGTGATTGTAAACAACTGGTTTGTATTGATACAACAGAACTAACTTCTCATATAAGCTTTGAAGTACAAGAAAGTACTAAAATACAAAATGAGAATGAAGGCCTTCTCAAGTAAATCAACTAAAAATATAGGTTTAATTGAAAGGACTAACTGATACAGACCTCAACAGAACTTCCATAGTTGTCTTCAATTTCCTGCTGAATCTTCTTGGCGGAGTTCCCAACAGATTCTGCAGAGTCAGTTACATGAATCAGCTGAAGAGTGGTTATGTCTACAAAGTCCTGTGGGATCGAATACATGCTCCAACAACGGTTGATGACTAGTCGTTCAAGGCATGGAAAGTGATCACTACTAGCTATCCATTTATGCAAGTACAACTGCTTCAATCGCAAGAACTTCAAGTGTGGAAACCCTTCCTCACCTACTTCCCAGTCAGTACCAAGGCAGGCATCATATCCTAGTTTGAGGGCCTTGAGTTTAGGAAACTTACCAAGAATCTCCAAATCCTTCCAATGCAACCGAGTACCTCTAAAAGCTAACTTCTTAAGGTTCTTCGAAAATGTACCTATAGAAGGAAGAATCAAAGGTGTAGGAAACATTGGTCTTGCAATACCTGTCTTTTTCATCTTAAACTTCAATTCCTTAAGCTGATCTAAGTAGCAAAGAGCATGGAAGACCTCATCCTTGTTACTTCTTATGTAGCCTTCTAGAATGCCATATATCTGCAACTTCTTTACATTGGGAAGTAGTCTAAAGATCGAAGAAGTACACGATAAAGGATTCCATCCGGACAAACACTGCAAATTTCTCAGAAGCCAACTTCTCTCTATAGACTCATGTTGCTTCAAGTAATTCCAGTCTAAAGAGAGGTGTCTCAATTGAGACATTTTGAAAATTTCTGATGGTAATATGAAAGGGCGAGAATACTTCCACGCAAGAGATGTTGGAGACTTGAGTATTAAAGTTTGCAAATACTGAAGGTTAGCTATTGATGGTGGAATGTCAATACCTCGATCATTAGTGGACGAGTAAACACTCAGAGCTAGGTATCGCAAATGAAACAGTTCAACTATACAACTGGGAAAAGCATTCAAAGTCGACGAAGCAAGATCTAGGACTCTTAGTACCTTGAAACGCTTCAATGCTTGCATCATTTTTGAGCTTGAGGGATCATCAACAGAAAGGAGAATAGAGCAGGAATCATTATTGCGAACCATAGACAACTGATTGACAACAATTTTCGATTGCTTTGATTGGATACTGATCCGAACTCTCGCTGTTGAACAATGTCTGGCTTGTTCACTTGGATTTTGATTGTCCATTATAACATTCACAAAGTTTATTTTTCGAGCTTCTCTCAAGCAGAGTTCACGGATCACATCATGCATTCCACAAGCTTTTATTTTTCCATCAAAACTACTCACCCTTTGGATGAAAACTAAACTTCTATCTACAAGATCTTTTAGACTTTGTTTAGCCACTTGTTCCATGCTTTTCGTCTCGTCTACCTTCAGAAAACCTTCTGCTGCCCATAATTTCACAAGTTCATTCACAAAAATCACTTTATCCTCCGGGAAGAGTGCAAAATACAGAAAGCACGCTCTTAGGTGATGAGGCAAGTGATGGTAACTCAAAGCCAATACTCTCATGCATTGGACATCAAGATCTGTGCTCATCACTGAACTTACATTCTCAGCAACACTTCTCCATTGATCGAATCTGTTACCAATTTTGGAAAGAAGTCCAGCTATAACAACAATCATTAGAGGTAACCCTTTGCATTTTGATGCAATTTGTTTCCCAAGTTGTTCAAATTCATGAGGGAAAAAGCCTCTCGCAAAGACCTTTTCATACAATAAACTCCAACTTTCATCAAAATTCATGAGGCGCATTTGATAAGGAGGCCTACCTGAGCTAGCATATTCAGCCACCTCCATATTCCGAGTAGTCATGAGTATTCGACTTCTACAAGTACAGTCTGGGAAACATAGTTTTATATCATCCCAAGCTCCTGTAGTCCAAATGTCATCAATGACTACCAAGTACCTCGGGCCTTTTAGAAGCTTTTGCAACTGGTCTGCTAGTTGCCCATCATCTTGCTCCTCGTGAGTTTGATCAGTCTTTCCACTTATGGAAGAAAGAAGATGCAGGAGTACATTTCTCACACAATAATCTTGTGAGATAGTGACTTTTGCACGTTTATCAAAACAAGACATAACGAACGGGTCAGTGTAAATTTTGTTAGCCAAAGTTGTCTTACCTATGCCACCCATTCCAACAATTGAGACAACTTCAAGATCACAGGCACCTCTAGTAAGTTGGTCTTGCATCATCTCGAATTCATTTTCATGGCCAACCATCATATTCTCATGCTCCAAGGAATGTCGAGATGTACTCCCAAGAGTCAAATTCTGTGCTTCTACATCTTTGCTTTTGGTGCACATGCTCTGCTTCTTTCTCCACTTGTTCATCATCGAATCAACGTGTCTTACTGCTCGTTTCCAAAACGTTAGTCCTTGTCTCATTTCAGTTTTTGCCAAAAAACTTTTGCTCGATTCTGAGACAATCATATACTCTTTCATGTTGTTGCACCCATCCCGGATTGCCATCCACTCCTTCATGATAAAATCTATATTTTCTACCACTTGTTCCAAGAAACAACTCAGTTTCCAAAAAGCTCTGCCTCGCAAAGTATCTGTTTTTGCGCGTACAACTTCTATTGATTTAGAGTCAATCTCCTTTTCTGCTCTATATGCAACCTCCGCGATTTGTAATTCCAAGCTTGCCAATGCCTCGAGATCGCCTGTTATGCTGCTAGGTTTCTCCATAACAGCTATCAACGATTCAAGCTTTTCGTAGAACGATTCCAAATTACATCCAGTCACTTGCATTGATTGTTGTATGGTGATCATAAGGGAACTAATAGCAACAATAGTCATTTCTTTCTTTCTCTTTTTGTGTGTGTGATAATAGTTTCTGCACAAAAGAATAACATTCTCAGTATGTTAAATGGATAAATTGCCACAAGTTCCTAATTTCTCAATCTTATGAAACACCTAGTGCAAATATCTTTTCTCTTATTTCTTGATCACCGTAACTAGCTAACTCGAAGGGACGTCAACAACACGAAAAAAGAAACATCTTTCATAGGGTAATACAAAGGAGTAACTTATTACATATTGTTTCATTTTGTATTGCATTGTATCGTATTGTATTGTTTTAACGAATACAGTGTTTGGATAGATTGTATCGTTCTGTGTCGTTATATAATGTCATACATCCACAATTTGAGTTATAAGCCTACAAGAAAAGTAGGTTATAGAGTAGAGTTATTATGAAAATGTAGGATAAAGGATGAAATATGATTATTAAATAATAAATAAAATGAGAAACAAGGTAACAATGCGATCACACCAAATCGGTCGTTACATAAAATGGATTTCTTCGTCTTTACCTAACGATGGATTTAAACGATAAAGTTTAATCAAAACAAACATTGTATTTAAACTAAAAATACAATACAACGAATAACAACCATCCAAACAAGAAAATAAGTCCTTAAAAATAAGAAAAATCAAAACAAGTTAATTGAGTAACATTATTTTGTGTTCTTATTCCTTTCTTGTAGTAGGCACTAGTTGCTACTTTTTCTTCTTCTTTATTCTCGAATTTCTCCAGAAATAGTCTTTCTACCTCCACCTCCACAAAGTAATAGTAAGGTATGCATACACTCTATCCTCCCCAGTACCCTCTTGTGCGATTCCACTAGATAATACTATTGTATTGTTGTTGTTATCACTTCTAACCTTTTAGTATTAACTTTTTATTCCCCAAATTATTTTTCACGATCTAATACTAAACATCAATTAATATAAGTCTTATTATGATTAAAAAAAATAAATCATATCAATGGTTGTTTGCTAAGTTTAAAGTACACAACTGAAAATAAAGTGTAAAATAATAATAGATCAAAGTTATTCCCATACCTTTGTAGCCACAACTTTGCTCAACTCTTCTGGATGAGAACTAAGTACGAAAAATATTTTTCAAAACTCTATTTCAATCTCAAATTTCGAGTCTTTGGTCCCTAGTATCGAACAATTTTTTATACTAATCCGAAATTCGACTCCTGATTTTCAATAATAGACCCGACCCTCAGAATAATAACATAAGCAATTTCTCTCCCTTTTCTGTGTTGATAATAGTAGACACTCTCACTATGTTAAATGGACAAATTTCTCAATTGAGAAAACATAAAAAGTGCAAAGGTCTTTCTCTAAGCTTGGTCCACGTCGTGCTTCTTTTGGTACGAGAGATAAGGAATAACTAATGTCAGATTACTGTATGAAAATATTTAAGAAGAGTTATTAACAATATTAAAATGTTTTGTATTCTTTTTGTTCATGTTATAGAATGAATAGACACTATTAATGTGTGGTGTAAATTAAATAGCTTAGAAAATAATTTTGACAATGTCCTATTATACATGAAGCCTTGAATGAACTATATTTTCTTCGATCTCTTTTCGGAACCAATTAAGTCGATAAAAAAGAAATATTGAAATAACAAATAATCTTACAAAATTCAATAATTGTGAGTTCGAATCAGCGAGATATACTGCTATCAATTTGATGGATTGGTTGTCCAATTTCAAAAAAGTCCATATTTTTCAAATAAAAGCCTCTCTTTTCTTTTTTTCAAACTTTATCAAAAGGAGATGTTGGTGAGTGCCAACTAACCTAACTTTGTTGGTTTCTCACTTTCTCTATGAAAAAAAATAAATCAGAAATATAAAAAATAAAAAAGAACCTTAAGTCTTTGTCTTTTTATTTGTTTTTATTCGAGAAAAATAAGAAAATTACTGAAATACACGTCTTACATTTTATATTTTTCTTATTTTTAATATTTTTATTTTTAAAAATCTCTAAACTTCCTTATTTCTTTCCTAATTCTAAATTATTTATAATGTATTTGAACTAATTTTTAATATATTCGTGAAAGGTTTTAATGTGTCCAAGCCATATATTATATAACCAATTTATAATATATCTAAGCTAGTTTTAATATATCCGAGCTACATATTTTATATCCAATTTATTTTGCTTTTTAGAAATTAATGAAATTAAATAGAAATAAATTATAATTTCATATTAAAACTATTTTAGAACTCATTGATTCCTAAAATTTATACTCTCTTTTTATAATTTGCATTACTCACGTGCCTAAAATAGTGTGTATCCACATTCTTTGCTATGTTAGTATTTTCAGCGACATCAAAGCTATGAAATAGTTAAGCTTTGTAATGATTCGGAAGGTCATTTTTTTGTAAAATTATCATTTTTACCCTTTTTAATATCGATTTTGAGTCATTTATGTATGTGGACTGACTTCGAGTTTGTATAATAATGTCACATTTGTAAATGAATAATTCGCCTATTTATATACAAATACATATGCATAATATACAATTATCTAACAGGTATACATATACAAATCATCTCTCTCCCACTCTCCTCCCTCTCTCTCTCGCCTCTCTCCTCCCTCTCCCAATCTCGCTTGCCATATATACAAATGCATATGTATATATACAATTATCTTACCAATTAACATATTTGATTCACCTCTCTCCCACTCTTTTCCCTCTCTCCTCCCTCTCCCAATCTCGCTTGCCATATATACAATTGCATATGTATATATACAATTATCTTACCAATAAACATATTTGATTCACCTCTCTCCCACTCTTTTCCCTCTCTCCTCCCTCTCCAAATCTTGCTCGCCATATATACAAATCCATATGTATATATACAACTACTTACCAAAGTCTTCACATTTTATGGATAAGAAGCAAAAATCAAAATCTTCATATGTATCAAGAAAAACAAACTTAATATTTAACCAACAAAAACATTTTGGGTTTATCAAAATTTATCGAGAAAAAAAATATTGAATATAAATAATATAATTTTTTGTCAAGAAAATTCGAGTGAAAGCTCATAATATATGCATAGATCCACCCCTGCCTGTATCAATCTGCTAATGTATGTATGGACTTCAAGGTACACTTATTTAGTGTATATGAAATATATATAAAAAATGTATATAATAGGTATTATGCATGTATAGATTGTATAATATACATTTCCAGCTGGTTTATTTCAGATTAATATAAAAAGAAGAATAAACAAAGATTTTTTTTTATTTGGTCACAAATTACAATATGAAACTTGATTTAATGTCACTATTTCAACAAAATTATTAATTATGTATTTGTTCCAAGTATTTATCAAATCAAGTGAAAATATTTACACCTCATGTTCATTACCTACAGGTACATAAATTAATTGTTGTACTCAAGGATATAGTGAACAAATTTCTAACATATGGGATCTTTATATAAATGAAGTGTTATGTTTCCTCCATGGCAAAAATCTCAAAATGTTCAATAATTCAATAGCAAAAACACATCACTCAATTTCTTTAAATTTCTCTTTTTTCAACGATTAACGTGTGGAGTGATACGTATTTTTTTATTTTTAACGAAAGATTTTGATAGTAAATATCTTACTCTCAAAGTAGAAAGACTGAGTACAAATCTAAATTAATCAAACTTTTAAAATAAGTTTCAGACACTCAAACTAAAATATAATTATAATTTAATGCAGGTCCTTTTCTTTAAACTTTACCCTTTTTCAATGGAAAATAAAATAATAGAAAAGATATCAAGTGAGAGACTACCATACACGTATATATTTTTTTTAAAAAACGCATTACACCTAACACTTTTCCATTATTAGGAAGAAAAGATATGAATTATACCTTCAAAGTTGGAATATAATGCCAAGTTCAAATAATTGCATTGATAGTCGACATATATTTATATATTAAAAAAATATTATGATGACTCAAGATTTTATGTGTTTGCTACATTTTTGTTGACAAAGGATCTAAGATTTAATAAAAAATAATTTATTTATTTTTGAATAGTTTTTAACTTGGAAGGTGCATGATATCTATCCCTGATTCGATTCAATTTAAATGACATCATTTCATGATTTTATATAGAATTTAAAAGAGAACATAACATTTTTAATTTAAAATTTGTGATTTAAAACTTTTTCTGATCATTTGTGTGACTATAAATAATTTTATTAAAGAACAAAAGAAGATCTTAGAATCAAGTTATTTTTAATTTATAGAAAGATCATATGATGATATTTTTTTTTTATCAACTAAAAATAAAAATGGCATATAAATTGTGATTAAGAAATTATAATTAATTGTGAACAAGGTACGTATATATCCATATGTGACGAATTTATTTTCTTGAAAAATATGACTTCTATATAGTACTATAATATAATTTAAATAAAAATTTCCCAATCAAGTCATTTTGGAGCCAATTGCATGTAACTTTCTAAAACAATTAGTAACATGCACAAAACGATATGTCACTTATTACGATACAAGTATATGATCCCGTCATTTCAATTTATTTGTTCTATTTTTATTAAGTTCGTTAAAAAATATCTTCTTTTTTTTAAGCAATTTTTCATAATTAAGAATATTTTAAAATCATAAGATTAAAAGATATTTTTTTACATTATTTAACATGTCTCTAATTTAAGATCATAAAATTATTATTTTTTAAATTGTTATTTTCTTAAATTTCGTATCCAATCAAAATATGACAAATAAATTAAAAAGAAGGGGACTACTACAATGAAGAGCTTTTTGTCAAAGCATGGCAAGGGGGCCGGGGGAATATTTTGGATAAACATTAAATGGGGTATAATAAAAATAGAGATGGTGTAAAATTATTTTAAACTATCGACAATAATAACATATTTAATATAATCTCGAAAATAGGTTATGAGGATGATAAAGGGTACACAGATTTTATCCTTACTTCGTGGGATAGACGAGTTATTTCCGATACACCCTTTCGGCTTAAATAAAACCTTTCAAAGCACTTTGAAAAAAAAACGAATAGAAATGAAAATAACAACAACTAAATAGTGTCAAATGAACAACAAAACTACACAACATACGGAAGAAAGCACAGTAATGCGAAACATAAATTAAATCCTAACTCCCGCGTGAATGAAGATCCCCAAATCATTTGAAATCAAAGATAGATCTACTATAATCTAATTACTGATTCACGTGAATTTAATACTTTTTATTCAAATTTTGTATTATAGATAAAGGAATCTACTTAAATAATTGTAAATATTTGATGATAATCTTATTATTATAATTTTAACTTTGTGATCACCATAGAAACTCACAACTTATAACATGACCACCTTTCAACAAGAGGACACAATTCAAGAGCAACTCATTGTCCTATTTCATTGGTTATCCAACTAGCATGTCATATTATCCAAAAAAACAAAAAAAAAAAATTAAAAAGTTTAATGGTTGGCTAATAATTGACTATTCATATTCACCAATGAACTAATAGCCTCATTTTAATTTCTTGGGAGTATATACTTCAAAATTGACTAATTTAATTTGTGGTTAAGTTAAAGAAGGTTCAATTCTATAGTCTTTCTAGCCATCAATAATTTGGTAACTAGCTAGAAACAAGAAAAGTAATACATTTATTTTTATAATCAAACCACTATATATACATGTGGTGGAGACGCATTGCTTCACGTGGTGTCATCTGACATGCTTCGTAGAATAAATTTTCTATATATATGACGTATTAAAAATATTTATTAAGACATTTTAAATTTATAACTTAGAATAAATTTTGAACTTACCTGTCACTGTGGTGTAAACTTCGTTCAAATCAAGGAGATTCAAAAGGTTTACAAATATATGTACAAATGAAAGAAAATAAATTGTGTTGCAAGTGTAATTTTCCAACGAAAGGAGATTCAATTGATCGCCTTGCCTTCGACTATGGCCCCGGGCACACATCGATACAAAGTAAGGTCTTATTATAGTTTCACAACCACAAAATCAAACACGTACTCATATATATAAAATGAACATTAAGTAAAATTTTGTGTACGTTACTGACTGACGATTACTTATACTAATTGGCCGATTGCAAAAATTGGACTTGGATGGCCAAAAAGCCAAAAAAGGAGGCAATGATAAAAACGTTACTAAGATATTTTCAAAAATTTATACAAGTCAAATATATTTTTTAGGATTTTTATACGACGGTCTAATATTTTTTGAGTAAATTGAAATATTTATAAAAAAACGTTAGATTAAATTCAAATTTTTTGTAAGTTATTGTTACGAATGTTAAAAAAAATATATAATATTTTATCGATAAAGATTGAATATATGTATATATGTGAGCAAATATCAATTCAAAAGTTAAGCTATTAGTAAAATTTAGCCAACAAAATATGACATGCCATTTAATTTTGTCCACATGAATTTTTGAGTAATTAGTCAAATTTTATGAGTTTTAAGGTTCGTTCAATAATAAGAGTACCATTTCAAAATGGTTTCAAATAGATAGTGTCAAGTGATGACTCAATACCTAATTATTTTATTTTGAATAAATATATTTGATTATTCAAAATAAATAAACATATTAATTACTTATGTCAAAAGTAAATATACTTATTTATGAAATTTGATATCGTAACCCCGCTCAGAGCAAAGGTAAATTCGTTATGAATTCTTAATCAGACTTACTATTAGAAAGTATATATATTTACGACTATAATGATATATATCTACTCCAAACTATATATTTATGACTACAATGATATATATCTACTCAATAACGTAACTATTTAATTCAAAATTCTAGATACGTCTTCGATCCGTACCAAATAATGGCCTAAAAATAGCAAACAAACATGATAATGGAGTTAATATTGGAGATAACCATACCATATAAAATTTGTCATAAATAGAAATTAAGCAGCAAAAGATACAGAAATATGTAAGTAACTAGAGCACGATGTCGACTAAGCACTAGTTATACAAGTTTTGTATATAGAAGTAGCCTAAAATGCACTAGTTCCTTATATATAACTTTTTTGAATCTTTCATCTGATGTGTCTGATATTCGTATTGAGATTCGATAAATTTGCATTAACGCATTATAAGATTCATCTGGATATATACAACACTCCTAACATGTTTATTTTCAATATTTCACATAGTATATTTAAGACCCCGCGTGATTTAACAAACATTTTTTTTGTACATTATACACATTTCAAGTTTAGAACCAGAAGAATTCAAAATTCTTTCTTATAAACTTAAACTTTATGCCCATTCAAACAAATACGTACAAAATAAAGTTGTAATATATAAATAGACACTCAAATTTGATCTCAATTAACAAGTAATAATCAGTTCAACTTTGAGTATGTATATATAGACACCTCAACTCATCTGCATATGTTAATTAATTAAACACTCTAAATTACAAAATCGTCTAGACACCTCCAATAATTATGCCACATCAGCATTGAGCGTCTACGAGACACCGTAGCTAGAGACGAGTTGGAGTGTTTTAGTTGCCAATTGAGACCAAGTTAAAGTATCTAGATATACACTCTCAAAACTGAAGTGCTTACTTGTCAGTTGTCAGATAAAACCAAAGTTAAGTGTCTGTATTTATATTACGTCAAAAATAAAACGAAGGAAGTAGTAATAGATTCAATTATTATCAAAATATACTAAAAGAAGAATTAGCAATGTACAAATTGTATAACAAAACAAATTATAAGTTCATCGCTTGTTTTATGAAAAAATTACATAAACTGATACATTTTAATAAATAATTACTGATTTTAGCAATATTTTTTTATTTATTACCATTTATTGCAATACTATGTTAAATCTGTCATAGGTATTAAAAGTGAATTAAGTATGCAATATATATGAATTATAATTATTTTTAAAATATATTATGTTTGTTTGGTAAAAATTTGACACATTGTGTTATAAGTGAATTAAAATGTGTGATAAATGAATTATTTATCATTAAAATTTGTATTATATATGAATAAAAAATTATTCTTTGTAATATGAATTAAACTTGTATTATATATGAATTAAAAGTGATCAAGTGAAAAAGAAATATTATTTCTATAAATGGTAAATATTTTGTTATTATAGTATATTTATGTAAGTTTCCCTTATTTTATTTAGTAATATAGATTAACGATTGATCATAAAAAAAATCGTTAGCTACGAACCAAAATTTAATATAACAATAGATTAACAAACGAATTTCACAAACTAATTTTAGTTTATCTTGGTGTTATTCTCTAAAAAATAATAATTAGGTAACAATAGTAGGATGGATATTTTTGGTAAAATGCCATTAATGTGGCTACTTCCAAATTACTAAAGATAGCATTATACATGTGTCATGTGTGCTATAATTAGTAGAAGGGACCCAAATACAGTGTTTAAGGGTCTAGTAGTGGTATAGGAATATCCAGACAAATAACTTTTGGCCAAGAAAAATTAAAAAAAAAATATGATCAATTGATGACCATGCATATAATAATATAATTGACCAATCAATTCATATGATGGTGGACCAAAAATCATCCAAAAAGTATACAATATAATCACTTCCTTTTATAGATTCAGTGTTTATGATAAAGTTTGTATTTTCTAGATATACACGTTTGTGTATTGCTGGATGCATTCCATTCGTAGCTAGCCATGATTTATAATTGCCGACGCGGTTTCATCGAATCAGTTCAAGATTTGAAATTTATGAATTTTCTGAATGTGTGCTATTATCTTAATCTTTGGTGATATTTATAAATAGATGCTTAAATTTGTATGAAAATGAATAAATGGATACACACACATCCTATGTTGCGTCCTACGTATCGATTCAAGTGAGATAGGTTTGAATTGATTTGTATATGACATGTAGCACACATGTATCTGCATATTTAACTTTTTACAAGATTAAGCATTTGCTCGTATATAGTCAAAATTGGAGGCAAATATATGTCAGTCGAGTCCAAGTTAAATAATATGTCTATGTTTTATGTATGCTTAATAATATATAACTGAGTTCACATTAAATATTTATAATTATTTAGTGAATCTCTTAAGATATAAGCAAAAATATTGAGTTTACATGCATTTATAGGGCTTAATTAGTTCAAGTGACCAAGATTGAGGGACTTGTGACTTAGGTCACATATTCGAGTTATGTTCCATGCGAACTATATGCATGGTAGTTAAAGTGAAAAAAAAAATAGAGGAGCGAGACTATTATTCTTAAGTTTCGAAGGCATAATTAATCCTACAAGTTGAATTCAGACGAATTTCTCGATCATTCATAATAAATTAAAACCTTAGTCGGCATGCCTTTTAGAAAAATACCACACCAAATAATTTCATCCATGAATTGATGCTTCATATCTCTCTATACACATTTGTCTTATAGCAAATTAAAGAGGTGTGACATATTGTTTTTTTGTATATCTAATTTTATCTTGAATCACCAAACTGTTTTATGCTTTCATCAAAGACTTTTTCTTTTTTTCACTTTGCCAAGTCCAATTCAATAATAATAATAACTACGTCTTATTTTCGAACAAGTCAAGTCAAAATAAAGTGACGTTCAAGCTAACAATCCGCGTGCCGCCATATAGCTTAGTATATTTATGTTGTTTGACCTAAGTCTGATATTTAACTAGAGAAGGATAAATCGAGTTCCGAAGGCTACAATTGATCCTAAGTGTTTGGCCACAATTTCTTTCCCACTTTTCCACATGTTACAACACCTATTTGAGATAACACCAAATTTTTCAAAACTTACAATATGGTCCCAAATAATGCTGTTTTCTGTGGAGATAAGAAGCACTTTCAGATCAAAGTAAAATGACATTTTTCAATCTTATATCTTAGTGGGGTTTATTAATTTTTGACCACATAATCATATCTCAATCAGTCAGTTAGTTACCTTATGATCTATAATAGATATTTAACATGAAATTCTGTTGTACAAATGCCTACCTTTTTCTTTATTCAACTTTTTGCCTAATCATTCATTCATTTTTCTTCTATTTTTTTTGCTTTATAAATATATACCTTCCCCTCCTTACTTATTCATCAAATTAACTATACTCTTCTATCTCCTTTCTCTCTTAGTATAAACACAAACAATGGTAATATCCTAAACTCATTTCAAGTATATAAATATTTGTTCATGTTATAATGTCTTATGTTATCTTTCTTTAACTCATTTCATTCATTCACAGGTTTTAGTTCATAACCATGCTGAAAAAGATGGTTCAAATGATGGAGGTCTAGTCGATTTTCGTGGAAATCCAGTTGATAAATCGCGTACAGGAGGATGGCTTGGTGCAGGGCTTATTCTAGGTAGGCTAGTTAGCTTTGTTGTTTTCTTGATCATGGTAAAAATGTTTGTGTTAGTGTATAACATAGTTGTTCTGTTTCAGGTACAGAGTTATCAGAAAGGATATGTGTTATGGGGATATCGATGAATTTGGTGACTTATTTGGTTGGAGATTTACATCTTCCATCTTCTGATTCTGCCAACATTGTTACTAATTTCATGGGAACACTCAATCTTCTTGCACTTCTTGGTGGTTTCTTGGCTGATGCTAAACTCGGACGTTATGCCACTATTGCAATCTTTGGTTGCATAGCCGCTGTGGTAAGCTTAAGCTGTTAGAGAGAACATACCTTTTGTTTCACTTAATGATACTTACGAGCTTGATTCTTTTTACATTGAAACAAACACGTGGAAGTTCTTGCTGTGCTTTGATACCATGTTGAATTGTGTGACTATCTCGTCTTAGATGGTTAAGTAACTTGATATGTTCTTCTTTGTGTCTATAACCAGGGAGTAACATTGTTGACACTTGCAACATCGATCCCAAGTATGAAGCCTCCCGTTTGTGACTCAAGATCGAAAGGTCATTGCATTGAAGCCAGCGGGCAGCAGCTTGCTCTCCTCTACGCAGCATTATACACCATATCGCTTGGTTGTGGAGGGATAAAGTCTAGTGTGTCTGGTTTTGGATCAGACCAATTTGATTCGTCGAATCCTAAAGAGAATAAGGCCATGATATACTTCTTTAACAGGTTCTACTTCTGCATTAGCCTTGGATCTTTGTTTGCTGTGACTGTGCTAGTGTATATACAAGACAATGTTGGAAGGGGGTGGGGTTATGGTATATCAGCTGGAACAATGGTACTAGCTGTGGCTGTTTTGCTTGGCGGAACATCGTTGTATAGATTTAAGAAGCCAGAGGGAAGTCCTTTGACTATTATATGGCGAGTTTTGATATTGGCTTGGCGAAAGAGGAAAATTTCTCACCCTTCTGATCCTGGATTCTTGAATGAATATCATAATGCTAAAGTACCACACACGAAAATGCTAAGGTGAGATATTGTGCGCGTTGGACCAAACTCGTATCTTTCCCTCATAACATTAAGAGTATCTGTCATAACTAACCAACGTGTTCTTGTTATCAACAGATGTTTAGACAAGGCAGCGATTATTGATGATTATGCAGTTGCAGATGAAAACAGAATCAATTCATGGATAGTATCAACGGTTAGTCAAGTCGAAGAAGTGAAAATGGTTCTTAAGTTGATTCCGATATGGTCTACATGTATCCTCTTTTGGACGGTCTACTCTCAAATGAACACGTTCAGTATCGAGCAAGCTACCTTCATGAATCGAAATGTTGGCAAATTTGGCATCCCAGCAGGCTCATTTTCCTTCTTTCTCTTCATTTCTATACTCTTGTTTACTTCCCTAAACGAAAGAGTCACCGTACCAATAGCTAGAAGGATCACGGGCAATAGACAAGGACTCACAAGCCTTCAAAGAGTTGGAATTGGACTTATACTATCTATTGTTGGTATGGTAGCTGCAGCTGTTGTAGAGAAACAACGAAGGGAAAACGCGATACACCATGATTATAACATAAGTGCATTTTGGTTAGTCCCTCAGTTTTTCATCGTTGGTGCTGGTGAAGCTTTTGCCTACGTTGGACAACTCGAGTTCTTCATCAGAGAAGCACCAGAAGGAATGAAATCAATGAGCACGGGGCTATTCCTCAGCACGCTTTCAATGGGATTTTTTATGAGTAGCTTGTTAGTGTCGATTGTACATAAGGTAACAAACGGAAGCTGGCTTAAAAACAACTTGAACAGCGGTAAACTAGACTACTTCTACTGGATGTTAGCAGTACTCGGAGTACTCAATTACTTCGTGTTCCTTGTTTTCTCAACGAGACATCAGTACAAGACACAACATCTTAGTACTACTCTTGAAGACTCGGAAGAAGAGCTCAAGCATTGGAACGATACGAGCATTGACAACACACAAAAGAATCCTAATGATGCAGAGAAGGAACAAGTTTAAAATGCTCTTCCCACATACAGATCAACAATGTCTAAGATTTCGAAGTGCCTCATTCTTATCTAGAGTACTTTGAATTATAATTTCGTATTCGATTTCACAGTAACATTGTGTAGTATTTCTCTCTAGACATAAGGTTTGTGTTTTGAGGTAAAAGAATGAGAGCTATAAGGACATTGAAGAGTAGATATATTGTCATTTGCATAAGCACAAATGTGTATTTTTTTTTGACATAGTGCAAGAAAAGTTGTGGTTTTTTTGAAGAAAAATGTGAACTTGGCTACCTTTCTTTTTTTGTTTCTGGTTTCTCGCTCGGTGTCCGAAGCCTGGAGCTCTATAATACTTTTCGTATAATTCTTGACTAGTTAAATTTTTTGTTTAAAATATTAAATTAATATGATCTAATTTAACTTTAGAAATTAATTACTCTACTAAATATGAATGTTGGGAGTACTATATTTAAACCTTTTATTACAATCTAACTGAAATTTCTTTAAAAATAACTTTTTTATTTTATATATATTCAAGATAATAATAAAATTTGCGTACGTTCAGTCTCCGTCAATTATTATTGTTATTGTTGCAAAACAACAAAAAACAAATAAATATAAATAAATAAATGACATAGGAAAGCTACGGATTACTGTAAATTTCATTTTCCCACAGTTTTCAAATATACGTATACATACGGTCGAAGTTTCGAGAAGATTTGAAGAATTTACCGGTGCCGGAAATGAAAAAGTCCGACGGAAATCCGGCGAAGTACGATTTAGAGCATCGGTACAAGGGAGATGATTCATGGTACGGTGTGCTAGTCACGGTGGACGGTGAAACGATGACGGTGAAGTTCGAGGGATATCCGGAAAAATTCGATGTGAAATTCCTTGCTGATGACTTTAAATCGAAGGAGGAAATGGATGAATTCGTTAGGAGGTTTAGGAATGTTTCGCCACAGCTGCAGGATAATGAATGCAGTAGTGTTAAGGAAGGGATGATTGTCTGTGCGGCTTGTAATGCTTTTGGCAAAGATGATATGCTCTTCTACGATGCCGTTGTTGAAGCGGTGAGTTATGAACTGTTTGAAGTGTGAGAAATTTTTAATTTTTTTCAGATGCATTTAATCGAGGTAGCTATTTCTATACATTCTGATTCTGTTCAATTCTCAGTTCCAGATGTTGAGTATGAGCATAGGTTTTCAGAAGGCGTAACACATAGTCAGTGGAAGAATATTCCACTCGAACTAAGTCATGTTCAAATTGATCACCTTTAACTGGATAAGCTGTTCGAATTGAAAAAAAATTGGGCATGTTTTCATTCATCTAGTGGATATTTAAGTTAACTACAAGTAATATATCATCAACCTCAGGTAGAAAGTATCTGGCTTTTATTGCTTACTGAGAGAAATGCATATGACATATTTTGTATGGTTGACTGAGTTACTTGATAGAAGAATGAAAGAACACATTTTTTGCCAAAATTTGAACCTTAAGTGTCTTTTTGGATGACTTCATTAGGAGTTGAGATGTTCAATTGAAATTTGACTTTGTTCAAGTGTCTAAAGCTTAAGGGTCTGGTTATATATTAAGCTATTTTAGAAATTTATCTGAATATTCTGTAAGCATAGAGGTCCTACTCATGGAATGAAAGGAGGCTTAGTTGCTCGGACTCAGGTCCGGGTGTCTACTACGGGTGTGGATCTAGAGGTCGGATCCTCTGAGTCCTAATCTTAAGATTCGGGGATATAGTTCCATGTGTGGATACAAGTGCAGGAATTCGGCTACATTAGAGGGATAAAGCCTAAATTATGAGATATTATGTGGATAGCTCGAGGAGAAAATAATGATCAAGAGGAGAATCTTGGAAGGAGATAAAAGGAAAGGGAGTGATAATAGAAATTTATATATACAAGATATTTCATTTTCTTCAATGTCATCTTAGGTTATAAAATTACAAACATCATTGGGTCTGCCCGGAATTTCTCTCTCAAATTTGGTCAAAGTATCCAGAACTGATTGACCAGATCGGGTGTGGCCCAAACCCACACCCACATCGTGTCGACATGGGTGCGGTACCGAAAATGAGGAGTCCGAGCAACTTAGAAAGGAGGAACTTAAGGTGAGGAAGGTTGACATAGTCTAACTATGATGAACCTTTGAATTCAAGGATACGGAGGGTTCTGTGGTTGATAACAGCTAATTCAGGATTGAGGCAACTTGATTAATATTACTTGGTATTAACTTCTTAACAGTCATTTCAAACTAATCAACTCGGATATGTTATCTTTTAGCATTGTATAGGTCCTAAGCACGGATGAAGGATGAAGGTGAGGTAGGTTGACATAGTCTAAGTATGATGAATCCTTAGAAATCAAAGATACATAGTGTTCTGGGGTTGTCTGGTTGATGAGTTGATCACTAATTTGCGATTTAGGCAATTTTTTCAGTCATACCGAATTATAAGCTAACTAGAGCAACATTTTCATGGCATGTGTACTTCTCTTTTAATGTGGCAGCTCTAAATGGAGTGTTTATCTCCTTGTTATCAACAGTTGCAAGTAATCTTCTGTTCCTTTTCAACTATCAAAAAAAGCATGAAATAAGAATGTTGAACTTTTATCTAATTGACAAGTTATAACAAACAAAAATTACTTAAGGATATTTATGGAAGTGCATTTTCAAAAAAACTAGCGTGAGAATAGTAATTGGAGATACAAAAGAATTTCCCATTATTATGGGTTCACCAGGGGTTGATATTGAGCCTGTAGTTCTGTACTTGCTTACTTTAGTTATAGGATTTTAACTTACGATATATAGCATGATGTCCCATTGCATAAGCTATACGCAAATGATAATGTGTTAATAGGCAAAACTAGTGAGGGTGTCAACCAAATTCTTGATTATGGAGAATCACCATAGAGATTAAGGGTCTTGAGATATAAAGCTGAAATATATGCACTGGTAGCATTATGTAGTGCAGTGTCCGAACATGTTTTATGTTGTTTGTGTGGTGAGTAGCAGAGATGGATCCAAGATTTGGCCTTTATGGGTTACGGACAATCTCAAGTTTTAGTAATGAGTTCTGACTTTTATTTCTGTACATATTTAGTGAATTCTCTTAGCACATATACAGGGTATGGGCCAACACTATTGGAATCTGGTGGACCCATACCTTAAAGCCTACATCCACCCCAGGTGAGTAGAAATCTGGCATGTCCTTGAAAAAAGCAGTAGCAGATAGTGAAACATTTTTTTTGTGCTGTAGTAAACAGTGAAATGAATTTTGAGATATTTGAAAAGTAGTACAGATATTGGTCTGACATTCAGCGAAAAGCAAGATGACATATTTATTCTATGTTGAGGTCTTGTGTAGGAGGAGATATTTAACATGCTACTTGCTTACTCATTGTGGTGGTGACTTGTGATGTCAATTGAAATGCAACTTTACAAACTAAAGTTGCATTGTCTATCATGGAGTCTCTGTAAGTGGCTCTCTTATGGATGCAGTAAAACATTTATTTGGCCACAGGTTGATGAATGAAGTTTTAGGCTGATTAGCAAGTGACTGAATTCAGGCTAAAAAAGAGCAAGGCATCAATATTTTGTTACAGTCAGAGTGCCATTCATCTCACTAGAATTGAGTGTATCATGAGCGTACAGAGAATACTGTTGTTAAATATCACTTCAGCAGAGATATTGTATCCAGTGCTATTATAGTTGTCAAAAGATTTCTACAAATGCATATCCATCAGATATTATGATCAAGACAGTTTTGGTTCGTACTAAGTGATGCCTTGTGAAGGTAATTTGACAAGATGGTGGGATGAAATAATTCCTTGTTGATAATGGAGGACTTCAAGGCTCAAGCAAAGGGAGCAATTGTTGATGTGGGTTGAGTTTTATGGTAATTGATATTAATAAGATACTGCAGGCTCTTTCCTCAGTATTTCCTTATCTGTGATAAAAAAAGTTTCTTTAAAGGACAATGATCATTCTAGTGTTTCTGTACAGTTTAGGGTGTGATAGGAAAGGAAAAAGGAAGAGGGATAGAGTGTGAGACAAACTAAGCGAGTGGGTTTGTGAACATATTGGGGACTAAAGTTTCTAAGAATTTGGAAAATGATTGTTGCTGTTGTTCTTTTGAGCATACTGAAATTTTCTTACCATCTTTCGTGAGGATGTTGACATCTTTGCTGAACCTCATTAAAGTTTGTATCAGTTTTTTTGTTGCTCAAAAAGTGGGTTTATCATAACATATAAAGTAAAAGTAGCAAGACTCAAAGAGGAAGAGAGGGCTACTTGATTCATATCGATTCGTTGGCCTAATTCACTTTCTTCAAATTTTCTTATTCCTCTCTTTGGCAGATACACAAAAAGAACCATACATTTCACAATGGAGTGAAGGAGTGCACATGTACCTTTGTACTATCCTGGCTTCATGGCCCAAAGAAGGATGACTTGGCTAATTCTGGAATTGAAGGTATATGTATCATAAAAGGCACAACTCAAGTTGATCCTAGAATATCCTCCTTCTTGGAATTGGTAAACCAGAAACACAGAAAGTCTTCTTGCAAGTCAACTTCTACATCTGAGCAAGACAATTCAGCATCCAAAGGATCGTCTCGTACAAAAAGAGTCAAATATTTGTCTTCTGAACAAAAGTCAGATTCGTCCGTTAAGGCAAGTTATCACCTTCTAATTTAGTAATTTGAGTGATAATGCATTCAGTAATTTGAGTGATAATGCATGTGCCTATATCATTCTCCTCTTCCTTTCCTTGTAGGGGATTAGCAGTGCCAGGAATGCGGTTGACGTGAGATGTACAACAGAAGGTGTGCTATGGAACTCCATCACCTGTTACGATGTGGTAATTGCACTTTTTCTAAGTTCTTCATTCTGAAATGCAGCAACAGACTATAGCAGGCATAGGGATCATGATAAAGATCTAGGAGGGCAATGCTCAAATTATCATCTCATGCTAGTCGAGAACTTGGAGAGAACCTTGTTCCCTTCGTCATTGAGAGATTTCATACATAAGCACACTTCTGTTTGGTCACAAGCATATATTTACCCCTGCCCGTCATATATGCCCTATGCACGAGGCATTATCGTGGTAGATTGTGAAGAGAAGCTTAAAAAAATAAACCGGTTTTTGGACAATCCAGCGCACCTTGTTGTGTCCTCAAAGGGAAGGTACTTTCCAGAATTAGTTTCCTTGCTAAGTAGTTGATCCTTTTGTAATCTTCTCTCTTTACATTCTATTGTCTTCGCCGAAAAGAATTGTTTCTTCTCTTATTATTATCAATATATAGGCTTCATTGATGTGTTCTATACCATTATTACGTGTATCAATTAAACTTGTATTTATGGCTAGTTGTTTGGTGAACCTTTTTACCTGGCTAATTCTTTCCCTGTAAATAACTTAGATCACTACCAGGATTTTGTCAGCTCAACTCTGTAAGTGTTTTGTTCTTACTGACCTGACTGATCCCCCTTCGTATTGCATCTGCTTGTATGCTTACTTCATCAAAATAATAATAATAATAATAATCTATCTCCTGTTATAGTTATGTTGTTTGAGTGTATCAGAATCATTGGTTCCTGCCTCTATACAGATTATGAGCTAAAACACATTTTCATTCAGTTAAAGATCATGCTTGGCGCCTTGGCGTGGATCAAACTTGCTTAAATAGATTTTTGGATATTCTACTTAGAAGAGCTTCTGTGCCACAATTACCAGCCACTTGAACTATTTTAGATGTGTAGATAGCATCGGCATGTATTCATGACGTAAAGTTTTATCAAGCTTGCTTGTCTTCTCAAACTTTTTTTTCTTTTCAATTTTTTTTGGCATGCTTACATTTCCTGAGTTCCGGTCTGTCATATTATAGTCAATTAAAAGAAAGAACAGACTCAAATAAAGTTCCCCAGCACTGTACTGTGTAGCCTAGTGGTCCTGCAGAGACAAAAAAAAAACAGTAGGCGACTTCTTCCCGTCTGTCCTAGCTAGCCTTGGTGTCCACAATTGATATGTACAAATTAGGCCGAACATACTATCTTCCCAATTTTCAACTAGCGGTTGCTTGAAAAAATGTCATGTTCATTGAGGCACTATTTGTTTTTGTTTTTGTTTTTCATTTTCAGAATTTGAAAGTTTTTTTTTATTCTATCATCCCCCAATATCTACTTCAAAGGCGAAAAAGCTGGAAAGGAAGTGCAACGCTCTGTTCTGTGTGCACTACCTTGTTTTTTTTTTTTTAATTTATAAATGTAGTTTAAACATCTGAAATCCTTAGATATCGCTCTATGATTTTTGCTCAATGTATAGATCATATTTCTTTTTAACACTCAAGAGTAGAATTTTCATGATGTTCATACGTCCTCTAGATTGATGAAGGCCTAATGGGTTATTTACTTTTTTCCATTTCCCTTTACAGGCCGATGGTTATAAGTGAAATGGATATGAGACAATCCATGATTAAGACATCGCTTGGGAGCTTAATGTACAGTTCCCAGGTAACATTTATGCTATTTATTGGTTAGATTTGATAATGGTTTTAGGACAACTAATGAGTCATAATTGTTAGATGTGCAGTATGGTACATTCTACTGTCACTGCTACTTCACAAATGAGTTTAGTTGACAACGTATTGGAAAATATCATATATATGAAGTTTCTTGATAATCTAGAAGCATGCATATCTGATAGTTACTCGTTACTAGTGAAAAACTGGATGCCCAGTTGTCACTAGTCAAACTTAGATTGACGTTAACTGAAAGATAACAGGAGAGCTGAGAATGTGGGATCAATTGCTCTTAAGATTTTAGGAATCAAACTTATTCGTAGTAAATTTGTATACATGGTCTTGACTCTTGAGAAATGTTCTACACATAATTGTGAAAGTGCTTCAACGAAAACGACATACTCAGTGTAATCCCACAAGTGGGGTCTAGAGAGTGTGGTGTATAGAGTAAATCAAAATCAAGTATCGAAAGTGAATACAATAAGAAGAAGGCATGCTGAAATAAAAGAACACATATGGAAAAGAAATAAGGTGTCTTACTGTCTTTAGAACAAAGAAAAAGAAGGGCGAAATTTTAGGCTGATAAGGTGAAATTGGTTTCATTCGACATATTGCCAGTACATACTACACTATGTGATGTGTGGTGGAGTCTTGAATGCAAGAATAGTCTAGATACAAATAAGCAAATACTTGAAGGATTGCAGGAAATATTTTTTAAAAGAATTTTAAACTTATTGAGGAGCTTCAAGGCCTGAACATTTTATGATGTGTATTTCATATTATATACATCAAATGATTTATTTCAGTTTATTGAGGTTGACTGCTCTCTCCCTCGTGTTTTCTCGGTATCGTGTAGGATGTATATCAGGCAAAAAGTATCTGCCAAGACTTGATAATAGTTAAAACAGGAACTGAAGCATACAGAAAAGCAAAGCAGGCAAAAGATTTATTTTTGGAGTTTGTAAGTCATCAACAGAGACTCTATAAGAAGTTAGCTTTGGAAGAGCAGGTATTTTTGCAGATGCTGCAATTACAACCGCGTTTGGATTCGTATCTGTGTTAAAACAACTACAAAAAGTTTGTGTATATCTTGTTTTACTGTAATGTCTCTAGAATCCTTTTCCTTTAACTAACCTCGCGATGATACACACCTTGTAGCAATCTCACTGTGTGCACGGTTTTTCAATCTTCTCCAGTAAAGTGTCACTGGAAACAAATGCTGCACCTGTGCTGCATTCTCGTTTTCATATTCCTTTACTGTGAAAAACTGGCGTTGTTTCGTATAAATACCTAGTTAATATGTCGAAAACAGCTAGTGTATCGCCATATAGATTATTTGCAGTTGGTGGTTAATGGTGTTAGTTGCACCTTCTACTTACATTGGCTCTCACAACTTAAGCGGAGCGGAGTAGAATGGGGCTACATCCACCCCAACCCGCTCTATTGTCATCCCTAACCAGCATGTTGAACATGTATCAATTGAAGCAAATTCAGTTTTTGTTAATGATGATAGTTCAGATCTTATTCAAAATAATGTTTGTTTAATGTTGATGCATGTTGTATTTGGTATGAAATTTGTATCATTTCTAAGTTCAATAAGTTGCTAACTACCTAGACATGATAAAATTCAATAAACACAAAAAGATTTTTCTTTGGTTTTGGTTAATATTAAATTTTCTTTTGCTAATACATATAAATATTTGGTATGTAATTGGTTTTCCTTCAAATTATGTTTATATCTGGTATGTCTAACTTGATAAATATAAATATTACGTGTATAGTGAACTTTTCATTGTTTTTCCTTAAAAGTCTAGATTTCATTTTATTTATTGATTTAACTAAAAAAGTCTAAATTTCATTTTATTTATTAATTTAATTTAAAAGTCTAGATTTTATTCATTTAATGAATTAACTTAAAAGTTATTTTATTCAATGATTTAAAGTTAGTCTAGATTTTCACTGATATGGAAAATACATATTAAGAATAAAATTGATTGTATAACAGATCATTTTCCAATATAATATTTGGAAAATATTTAATTGCAATAAAATTTTGATGTATATAAATAGTTGTGACATTTCCCTTCTCTTAAGCATCATTTCTCACAAAACAATTCATTAATAATTTTTTTTTTTCATTTTGGTGATAGATTAGCAATGGAGAATAAGAAACCTAAAGGACGCCGAAAGATACCAATGAGAAAAATAGAAAATTTTGGTAACCTAAATGCTAGCTTTTCAAAGCGCCGTATGAGTTTATACAAAAAGGCGAGCAATCTTGTATTTGAATGCGATGTCGATATTGGAATGATATTTTTTTCTCCCGCAGGTAATCCTTTCTCGTTTTTTCATCCAAATGTTGATGCGGTTGTTTCTCGTTTTCAGAATCTCGATATTGAACCAAGTGAAAGTGCGCTTTTAGTCGCGGCTCATAATCGAGAAAAAGTGAATGAACTCAAAAATAAGCTTGAAGTACTCGATGCCATAGAAAACATTGAAATTGCTAAGAAACAATCATATGATGAAATGATTAACGCTAGACAGAAAGGTTGGTGGGAGTCGATTGAGCAGCTTAATGCAAATGAAGTGTCAACTTATGAGACTTGGTTGAAGACTATTGGTTTTAATGTGCATAATCGATTGAATCAAATGGAAGTTGGAGCTTCATCCTCAGATTTGGGATTTAATGGTTGAAACAAAATTAAAATTAATTATCAGTTATAGAAGGTGAACCCATTTAAAGTTTTATTTTATGTTATTGAGATGTTTAATTTTTTGTTATTTTATTTCATTGATGCTATATCCATGTACTTTGCTATGATTTTCATAATAATATTCGATATCGTTATTAAAATTGTTGACTCATTGGTGTATTTTGTAGTAAGTCTCATATATATTTGGATCTAAGATTTGAATTTTATAGGTTTAGATTTGAAGTTTATTGCAATCCATTTGCTCTTTATGGTGTGAAATATATTATTACTTCTAAATTATTTTGTAAACCTTTTAACACAACTAATACGCGTTGAAATTTGAGATTTTTCTGACTTCCCATTTTGTGACACATAAATTCTACTAAATGACACATGACTTTAGAAAATAATAATTATCATTTAACAGGNCCATTTTGTGACACATAAATTCTACTAAATGACACATGACTTTAGAAAATAATAATTATCATTTAATCGACACTAATACAATCAAAAAGGTTGAGATCAAACACAATCGGTCATGACACACTCCAAAGAATTCATCGTAAAAATAGTCTTGAATCCCTATTTCATAACACATAAACTCAAAAAAGGTGACATTTACATTTTAAAAAATAATAAGTATCATTTAATAGGTCATTATCATAATATATGTGACCCACATATATTATGAAAGATCTAGGGATTAATGAAAAATCGAGTCTTTAATTCATATATCATGACATATAAATTTCAAAAAGAACGATGTCCGTCTTTTGAAAATAATGAAGTATCATTTAATAGGCATTGCAACGGACCCACAAAATTTAAGATCTAGCAAAGTGAACCCACAAAATTTAAGATCTCAATAAATTATTTACTATGAAATTAAGAGGTTATCGATATATTCTAACGGTTAATTTCTATCTTTCCTTCTTTCCTTTTTTTTTTTTTAAATCTCTCCTCATTTCCATATTTCATTTGTAGAGTCCAAGAAAGAGAAAAAAAAAGAGAGAGATTCTCTCTCCTTTTTTTTTCCTTTATTGAAAAAAGGCTCTTCCTTTTTTTTTTCTTCTAAAAAAAAAAAAAGAGAAATTAATTCTTTTTAAAAATACATAATCAAATCAATCATTTCCAGAAACAATTTCTCTATTTCCAAACTCCAAATCAATGGAGGTATGTATATATACATATATATATATATAAATGTTGTGGTGTTCTTTCACAATGAAATTGTTGATTTTTGTGCAAATTTTATGGTTTCCATATGAATTTATAATGTTGTTTTAAGATTCATATGGCTGCCTTTATTTTGCTTTCTAGCTTGTTTTGGTAATGCATCATTGTATCGAGGATCTATCGGAAACAATTTCTAAGGCCTGCGTACATCAACTTTTTAATTTTCAGACTTTACTTGCGGGATTATACATTACAACAAAAACAATTTTAGCGATAATATATATGCATATTAACAAAGAATGCTAAAGGCTTTTGCTGACATTTGTTAATTGTCATTTGGATTCAATATCGCTAAAGATTTTTAGAGACATTTACAAAGAATGTTACTTGCCTCTAAAAGAACATATTTAGCTGCGATTAGAATATTTATGCCGCTAAAAGATCATCTTTGATGTAGTGACTTGACTCTAGATGTTTTTTAAGATCTTTCTCTTGTTTCATATATGTTTTTCTATGGTATTGAAGTATAATATAATTGTTGAAATGGAGAAATGCTATATGATCAAGATTCCTAAATAAAGCGGAAAAAAAAACATGTTATATAGCAACAATTGTGTGACTAGTACTAGAGTTATCTAGTACGTGTTATTGGTGTGAAGGTATTCTGTGAAATTAGTCGAGGTGTGCCCAAACGTGCATATGCACCAGGTGCAATAATATGATGATTGAATATGATCATGAAATGAGTAAGCTTTAGAATCATATAACAGAATTGTGTCTGAAAATCAACAAATTCTTTGAATGAATTCGGATTTAGTTGAACAGATGACTTGATCCATATGTATACACGACTACACGAGTTGATGAGTACGAGTCATCAGTAAAATTGCCATTTTCCCCTTGGTGTTTGCTTCCACAATCTACTGTTATGGTCTTGATGTAGTTATTTGCTTCTCTGGTTTATTCAAGTTGTTCGACTTTGATGTTTTATACGAGATTCATAGTTACATGTTAATCGCTATAGGAAGCAGGACGACCACTTCCAAAATTCGGTGAGTGGGATGTCAATGATCCAGCAACAGCTGAGGGGTTCACGGTGATCTTTAACAAAGCTAGAAATGAGAAAAGGTCAGGTGGAAAGGCAGACGCGCCACCAAAGAGTAACCACAAGCATACAGCAACGCTTGGGAAGCCTCAATCTGTAAGTTCTAGCTGACTCTATAACTACAAGTTGTGATGGTTCGATGATATCTTTTCATGAACGTTGTGTCTCTATACTAATGTGCTATGCATTGTCCACACTCCAAAAGTCTTGGTTGACGGGGTGCATTGTTGTCTCCTTATATGTTTTTCGACAATTTTCACCTGTGAGCTAACTTTTGGGTTGAGTAAACCACTCAAGGAGTCTCGCACCCAAGAGTTAGTCTAGTGGTCAATGACGTGGGTTGATCCCATCAGAGACAAAACACTAGGAGGCACGGTTATCAAAATACCTTTCCATGTGTTTATCAAGAGTATGCATGCAATAGATTTGAGAAGTTCGCGATAAATAATCTTGTGAGCATGTTACTTTTTCAGAAGAAATGGTTCTGCTGTATGCGGTCTGGTGCTGTCGAGTGATGAACTCTGTCAAGCTATGATGGATCGATCTCGGTGGGATAAAACACTGTCATTTATAAACAACTGAAATGAAAGTACTGTGTTTTGCTACCAGAACATATTGCTGCATCTGTGCTTAACTTTTTTCTAGTTTCGAGTTTATAATAATCGATTATCTTCCCATTTTCTTGTCAAGGCTTTGGGAGGTTGGTTTTTGTTGTCATTACTTTTACTTGTGTTTCTCGATTGACATTTCCTTTCAATGATCGCAAATATCTGAACCAATACAGACGTCTAAGCTGTATGTATGCTCAATGAAATCAAATGTCGGATTCAAAATTTAAACACTGTACATTTTTGAGTTGAGAGAGTGAGTTTTGAAACTTATATCTATCACCATAAGCAGAAGCAGCCTTGTGGTAGACCTTCTCTACGAGCAATCGAGCATAAGTTTTGAACTCATAATTCTGTGAAATACAACGAGTTTAATGCTGAGAACCTTAAAGTTGAAACCGTAGTGTATAATTTCCTCTGTGAAATTAACATCTCACTGTTTCACTACAAGAAAAACAGATTATTTTGGTTTTTAAACGCGTTTTTTAACTGATTAACTGTGAACTTCCGACATGTCTGATGGCTAGTTCCAGCAGGACAGTCTAGACTCTAACCTTCTGAAGTTTATTCTCGAAAAGACGTTGTAGGAGGAAGACTTGAAGGAAGCAAACACCAATAAGAGTTACTGATTCAAGAAGTGCCTTTGTGATTGCTCTTTGGCTCATATCTTCATTCACTGCATTTCCAACAAAGGAAATAGTTAGACTATAGAGAACGCGTGCTTCTTAGCTACAAAGAAAATGGATCTTAGTCCTAACTCGACTCCAGTAACTAGATCATGAGATGATGATCGTCTACGATCAACTACTCATATCCTCAATCAACATACGACTCTAGACCTTAGGCATAACTCAAATCCGAATAACTATTGTGGGACTCTAAAAGGGTGAAAGTCATAAGAAAACCATACGTGATGCCTGACGAGCAGTCTGTGCTTCGAGCCAATGTTGTTCAAACTGTATGTTGTAAAGAGCTGCTTCTAACTTTGATATATGGTCCAGCAATGGATCAAAGTGCTCTGTAGGCATTTACGCGAAATTTTGTTCTTGTTAGTAAGTATAGCAACAGAAATGAAGAAAAAAGATGACGCGAAATGACAGAGTTCCAAGAGAGGGTTAGTACCATTCTTCGCGTGCTGATCATAGTATGCGTAATGTACAACTTGCACATCGAAATCTAAGGTTTCATGATACGGAGACTTGTTCGTGAAACAGAACTGGTAAATACCCTTCTTGTAAGCAACAAACTCGTATTTCTCACTAGTCTTATCGCGGAAGCCATGAATTAGCTCACCTGATGGCCCTTTTATCTGAGAATTGCAACAGATTGAGAACAATAACAGAGAGTACAATGACTGAAAGGGAACAGATAATTACACGATAACGTAAACATTCAATTTTGTTTCGATGTGACAGATCGAATACTATGTTAGATAACGATAACGAGGAGGTTAATTTCTGAAAGACCCTCGGCTCAAGTAAGAGATGTTCTTAAAACAAGCATTTAAAAACAATTAGTTTACTTATAATAATGGTTCAAGCCAAACTTATGTGTACTTCGACTAATTCATCGGATCTCAAGACAGTCACACCGTGCCACAAACATCAATGACTGATTCAACTTCTCGAACACGTAACCTATTGGTCACACATAGACAACTCTACAATTGCTCCAAGGTACAACAAATTCATAAAACTGAAATTTGTAACAAATAAATGCATCAACAAATAGTAATACACATCAAAGAATACGAAACTACGCGATAACTAAATAGTACTACTAGTAGGACAAGAGGAGATCGGAAGAGGCTATCCCACCTCCTATCTCCCCCACAAAAAAAAAAAAAAAACGACAACACTCAACTATTTACTAACCTTCTACTCTAATCGTCAACCTCCATATCTTCCTATCTAACGTCGTCTCCACATCCATACGAAGTTGTTATGCCATATCCTATATATGACATTACAAATATTCTTAAGATAATATTTTTTTTCCTTCCATATTGTCAGACTCAGAATTTTCATTTAATTCAATATCTACTATATAGACATAAAAAAAATTATTTTAACCATATATAAACAATGTAATTTTTCGCCGAAGAGGGTTCAGATAAACCCCCCGTCTCTAGCTAGCTCTACCAAAATAAATAAGAAGCCGACTTATTTTCCTAGAAAACATTTACCTTCATATGTCAAATCATTAACACAACATAACTATATCCGCATCAGTCAAATGACTCTTAGTTCGATGATCATACGTGAAATTAATTCGATAACGAAAGATAATACATAAAAGGGGAAAGAAAGTACCATACCATAAGATCAACACCACCCTCATTAGAAGAATGCCAAGGAGTATCAGCTTTAATGACAACAAAAGATACATGAATTGTATCACCTTCAAGATGAACATTATGAGACAAACATTCTTCTTTGTCAATTACAAATCTAATCCCATAAATTCCTTGTAAAAAATGTAAAAATATTAATAGTATCATCACACTTGACATATTTCCCCATAACCTAATTCTCATCTCTTTGCAATTTTTTTTTTTTAACAATAAACAAGGAAAAATATATATTTTTTTTAAAGAAAAAAACAAGATTCTTGAAAATAGTTATTATCTTCAACAGCTAGGCCAGGTTTATAGGGTTTTTTACAACTAACCAAACTATATATAGATAGGAATATAACTATTTCATCTGTCCAGTTTATGTGGGTTAGTTCGATTTTTATTTGGTTTATATTTTTAAAGACGGATGAATATTTGGTTTGGTTTGACTAAATACAAATCGGATAAAAAGTCAAATTGAGTCTATAAATTATATACACAAATATATAATTATATATGTATATGAAATATATTATTTTTTATAATTAATTTAAGATACTTTGTATTCTTTTCCAAGTTTAATTTCTAATAGACTAAATAAAGCTCATTTATTAAGAAAGAAAACAAAAAACTAAGAGATTTACGTATATTTCTCAATCTCTAATTAAAGGTCTCAAATTCATATTTTGGGTATAAAGTCATGTTTGAAAGAGAACTTTTTAACCCCATTGGAACTTACGAACTTGAATCCAGATTAGTCGAACCGCATATTATTTTTTTTGCTAATTTCTATACAATAGGGTGTACCCATTAAATAAAACATGCACCAATTTGTATGCAACAATCCGTTATCGTCCAGCGGTTAGGATATCTGGCTTTCACCCAGGAGACCCGGGTTCGATTCCCGGTAACGGAATTTTTTTTCCTTTTATAGGATTGAATGAAAAAGAAGTTCAATAAAAACTACGGAAAAGGGCCTAAAATACCCTTGAAGTATTGAAAATGGTACAAAATTACCCTCCATCCACCTATTGGCTCCAAAATGCCCTTCTCATTTCCACCCAATTAATAATCCAATTATGATATCAAAATCGCCNGTTAGGATATCTGGCTTTCACCCAGGAGACCCGGGTTCGATTCCCGGTAACGGAATTTTTTTTCCTTTTATAGGATTGAATGAAAAAGAAGTTCAATAAAAACTACGGAAAAGGGCCTAAAATACCCTTGAAGTATTGAAAATGGTACAAAATTACCCTCCATCCACCTATTGGCTCCAAAATGCCCTTCTCATTTCCACCCAATTAATAATCCAATTATGATATCAAAATCGCCATAAACACTACTAAAACACGATGAAATTATAGATTCTTAAAAATGACATCCAAAATTATTCGAGTCCAAATCGAAACCCCAATTAAATTTAGGTTGAGCCGCTTATTTAGGACGACAGTTTTAATAGGATCCTCTTTCAAGATTGAATTAGAAATTTATGATTAAAGGTAAAGAATTAATACATTTCGAATTAATTCATGCACCTTTTTTAAATATTATTTTTATAAATATTTATGATTTGTTTTAAAACCTTTAATATACTATTTTGAAAAAAATTTACTTATGAAGTAACATTACATAATTGAGACGTAAGGATAGTTAAGATGAACATAGTCAGACTTTTAAGTTTATCGATAATTTTTATTTAGAATTAATACATTTCGAATTAATTCATGCACCTTTTTTAAATATTATTTTTATAAATATTTATGATTTGTTTTAAAACCTTTAATATACTATTTTGAAAAAAATTTACTTATGAAGTAACATCACATAATTGAGACGTAAGGATAGTTAAGATGAACATAGTCAGACTTTTAAGTTTATCGATAATTTTTATTTAGAAACTTGAATGTATAATAGTTTACTTCTATCGATATTTTCACCTCAAATTTTTAAAAACACTCAATTAATAATGTGATGAGTTTGTTAATTTGGAGGTGTTTAATTAGTAATGGATGGGTAGTGGATTGATTTATAAATTATACTAATAAGTTAAATTATAACAATTAGTTTAGCACCACGTATTTAAAAAAATATTTAAATAGTTTAAATTTAATACCGTTAAATAAGTGGTCAATTTTGAATCAAAAGGTGGATGACAAAGGTATTTTGGAGCCAATAGGTGGGTGAGAAGGGTATTTTGGAGCCAATAGGTGGATGGAGGGTAATTTTGTACCATTTTCAATACTTTGAGGGTATTTTAGGCCCTTTTCCGTAAAAACTATTCAATAAATTCATGTTCGAGGGTCCGTTAAGCTAAAATTGAAAATGCAAATTTTAAAATCATATCGGAAAACTACCCGAGGCCAATATCAGGAGGGGTAAATCGGTGATTTGACTGAATTTTCAAAAATGATCTCCTTAGTACAAGTGAACTGCATTAGTTATACTTAAAACTCGAATGCAAAATTAATAATCCAATCAAAATGACCCAAGGTTAACATACTTAATCGTTGAAGGGATAATGTGTCTGATCATGAAACATTTATTGTGATAATTTAAAGATTATATTTGCCTTTGTCAAATACATCAACTTTGCCTTGTGTTTAACTCTTTTGTATGAACTTAGCTACGTATTGCACTAAAGTGAAACGTTTATGATTTTGCTGAATACAAGTATTTCTGTAAACAAATACTTATAATAATAATGATCCATTAAAAAGATTCATTTCGTTTTAAAAAAAATAATCAAAATTTAACGTACTGAATTTTGTTATATATGTTGAAAAAATATATCATGTCACAAATGGAAATAAATATTCATATTGCCTTTTGAATGAGTAGAAATCTTATCGTAGCAGTGATTAATTTATGCTTATGATATTAACTGTTGTTTTTGTGTTTATTTATGTTTTTGTAAAGTTATTGTTGATAAATATATTTGTTAGCACAAATAAAAATTATTTAATTATTAGAAACTTTAATATGTCATGTTGATGTTCATCTAACTTTCAAAAATATCAAATAGTAACACTTTGTGGAGGCAAAAAGACAAATGATTGATTGAAAGATAAATGATAAGATGTTATAATTACTTCCTCCGTTTCAAAAAAAGAATGACCTTTTTTTTTTGTAACAATTTTCCACGTGACATGTTTAAGACCACAAGATTAAAAAGCAATTTTGTACATTCAACATAACTTTAATTTAGGACCACGTGATAAAAAATCTTATTAATTTTTTCTTAAACTCCGTGCCAAGTCAAACTAGACCATTCTTTGTTAAACGGAGAGAGTATCATTTTATTTTACATTATTAATACCCAAGGTACACTCTATTATCCAAAAGGTTTTATTTTTTTGGTTTTTGTTGTTGATCTAACTTACTTACATGTCATTTATATTCTTGCACGTTGAAGTGTATTGTAGGAGATTCGACTTATTTCCCCTTTGTTAGTTAAAATTGAGTATTTGTGTGTTGGTAAGAATATAAATTTTGCCAAAGCCCCAATTTTTAATTTATTTTGTTTGAAACTCGGTATGCACATTTATAATGGATGTTTGTTTGCACATTTATAATGGATGTTTGTTGTTCAGATTCATGATTTTTGCTTGAATAATGATTTACCTGTGAAAAATGTGTTTATAACTTAGGAGCTTTTTCATCAACATACTTGTGGCATTATGATTATTTTTGATATTGTTGACACTCTTACTGGTTTCTAACTTTTTGTCATTGTTAAGTCCAGGTTGACTCCCTCTCAATATTTGGTTCGAGGCAAAGATACAAGGTATAGAAACAGGTGTTGATATCTTTTAACTTGGTTGAACTCCTCAAAAGCTGAATCTATTCCTCTTCTTTTACCCTACTTGCTCCCTTATTTTAAAGCTTTGAGTAAATCTTTGTAAAATCATGGCATAACTAAATGTTAACAGAGACTTCAAGAGTGTAAAGCCTTTTTAAAGTGCAATTTTCCTTTTGGCTTGTCAACTGAAACAATTTGCACTTGTCAGATATTTTGTTAGATGGAGAACGAGAGGTTGACCCAACTACATCCTGGTCCGTTAGATCCCAGTGTCTTAACAAGACAAGAAAATCACAGGTCAGAAGATGTATGGGCTGGTGAGGTGGAAGCTGTTTTATTTTGTCGACGATGCGATGGTGGTTTTTGGTCCGAGGTTCAAAGACGCCCTATTCATCCACGCGTCCTACAAATATTGATTAATGCTGGATTTTACGGGGTCTATCGAGTAGGACTGATAAAACTAGATCATGCATTTATCACTGCTCTTGTTGAGAGATGGAGACCAGAGACCCATACTTTTCATTTTAAAGTTGGGGAAGCCACTGTTACACTACAGGATGTGGCTATTCTTTATGGGTTACCGATAGAGGGAGAACCGGTAGTAGGCATTGATAGCTCAAAGACGCCACAAGAGTGGCAAGATTTATGTGAGCAGTTCCTTGGTTTTAGACCACATGATGACAAGTTGAATGGAAGTAGACTTGATATCAGTGCACTAGAAAGTCACTTGGAGGCATTCGGTGAGATCAATGATGATACAGATGAGTTAGTCATTCATCAACTCGCTAGGTGTTACATGATGTTGATGATTGGAGGTATTCTGTTTCCTGACACATCAGGAAACAAAGTTAAGTTGATATATTTGGTGCATCTCGAGAATATTGACCAAATTGGCAGGTATAGTTGGGGCAGTGCTGTGTTGGCATGCTTGTACCGGGCATTATGCCGTGCTTCCAATTCTAAGAAGAAAGAAATAGGTGCTTTTCTACCACTTCTACAGGTATGCATTTTGTAATATCATTATTATCATGGATTCGTTGATTTTTATAGATGTACTAGATCACAGGCCCAATATGCATAAGATACCAGTAATTTGTTGATGATGCATAGGATACCAGTAATTTGTTGACCATGTATTGTTAGCAAAGAAATGGGGGTTTATAGTGAAAGGAATAGTCATTTGTAACTAATACTAATAAGTATTTGGATAACTGAAATTACTTCCAATGGAAACTGTCCATTTTAATTGTTTGATACATGGTCAACAACAATAACAAATAGTATGTCAACAACACTTTGCACACGGTATATCATATGAGATTGTTGTACTTGTAATAACAAACCAACATTTCCAAACAAGCATGATTAGTAACAAATGGTAAAAGAATTCTCAAGATTACTATGTAGTAGCAAAATGCAAAAAGCTCGAAACAAACAACTTCTCTGAAGAAAAATTATTCGGGAAAAAAGTTGTTGGTGCATAGCTGAAGATAGCTCTTAATTAACTTACTAATGAGTATGCCTTCCATCACCAGTGAGAAAAAAAAACTGACTTTAAAATTACCACCACTTATACAGAATGATAATAATTGTATTAATTTTTTTGATTGTATTCATTGTTTTTTTTCCGTATGTTTACTTAGGTATGGGCATGGGAAAGATTGAAGATTGTTCATCCTGATCGACTTCAGGCTAGAGATGGTGCTATTATCTTCTCAGATGATCTCCCGAATCCCCCATATGCGAGTAGATGGAGCGTACAACTTAGTTGGAAGCATTCACCTCAATATGCGTTGTCGTTGTTTCGAGATCAATTGGATAGTCTTGTAGATGAACAAGTATGACTTGCAAACTCAATATATTGTTGTATAACAAGTATTGCCAAATATATTTTTTTACTAACAATTTGCTGTCTTATAGTTTGTTTGGCAGCCCTATGTGATGGAGAATCTTCCCGATTATTGTCGCTCAGGAGAATATTTTTGGCATGCTGTGGTGCCACTACTATGTTGGGATGTAGTGGAGATGCATCAACCCAACAGGGTTCTTAGACAATTCGGAATGCGTCAAAACATTCCCGATGCCTGCAATTTTAGCAACAAACATGAAAAGTCTGACCGTCGTGGCAGACAAAACACTGATTGGAGTACACATCATGCAAGTCACATACTTGTGTGGAATGATCGTGCAAACCGTGTTTGGGAGGCGCCATTAGCAGAAGGCTTCCTTCCATATCATGATGATTATCTTAAGTGGTTTCGTTTGATCACTCGACAAATCATTGGAAACCCTGAATTTCGTATTCCAACAGGGTATGCATCACTTGCACCAACATCTGAGATAATGGTACGAACTTTATATCAATATGCATATTTTTTAGCACTTTATATCAATATGCATATTTTTTAGTTTTCTTGCTGTGGTTATGCCCAATAATTTTTCTTGTTTTGCCATGTTTTTTGCCATGTTTAGCTACTGTTTTCCTGTTAGTGCTGCATTTTGATCCATTTTATGCATTTTGGCCTGGTTTTTTGTGCTATCTTGTTTGCTGCTTTGGCCCAAAGTCGCTATTGTTTTTTGGTTGCTACTTTGCCCAATACTCGCTACTGTTTTTTGGCTATAGTTTTGCGCTGTTTCTTGGCTTTTTTTACAGTTTTGTGGCTGTTTGCCCCTTTTTGAGAGTTGTTTTTTTATTCTTTCAGTTGTTGGGTTGTTTTTATAATAATTTAGATGTTTTTTAATTGCATTTGTTTATTTTTAATCAAGTGCTGATCTTATTTATATGATTTGCAGGCGCGTCAACTCCATATGTTGTATCAGTATGGGATTAAACTGAGACAAGAATCAACTACGGAGGTCGCTGGAAGGAATGTTATGGAGATGTGCATTGATGGGTTAATGGCAGCAAATGATGCTCAAAGGCTCGCTGTCTCACCGTCCTACGTTCCAAAGCAGCCTGATAATTCTAGCAATCGACGTAGACGTGGAAGGGCAGGAAGACGCAGAAAACAAAGAGGGGCGGATCCTGATGATGTCTCTCCGATGGAAGATGCGAATCCAAATGTGGAGCCCGATTGTGGTACAAGTACCATGGGTGAAAATTTGGATGATGAAGCACAATTTGGTATGGGCTCATCACCATGTGATGATGTTTCTGGATCACACTATACCGACAATCAAATTGTGATTTACAATGCAGAAAATTCTCCAATGGATGATGCGAATCCAGATGTAGAGTGCAGATCCAGCCACACAATGATTTACAATGTCCAACCATTGCGTGAGTTTGCTAATGAAGATGTTGGGTATGCCACTCCTGCCCGTCCTGAGCATGTTCAATCTATGAACGATGACCTCAACGAACAAGCTTCCTCTTTCCGAGGTTCGGCATCTTCCATCTCAATGCCTTCGTCCCCAACTCCTTCAACACCACAGATTCCAATTTCATGGCCTGAAGACGGAACACTAACCCTAACTTGGGTTAGAAACTTAATGTTAGCATTTGATTGGGCGTCTAGGAATCTTCCTCCATCAGAGCTCTTGACAGTGCTACCAATAGAAGTTTTTGATCGTCTTGTAGAGATGGCGTCGGGGATCATGCATAAAGAACCCAATTGCTTGCAGATCGATAGTAGGTCAGGTTTAGATCCAAATTCGACGGTTGTTGTGGTTGGAGATGTGCATGGACAACTACATGTTGTCTTGTTCTTGTTGAAGGATGCTGGTTTTCCCTCTGAAAATCGTTTCTTTGTGTTCAACGGAGATTATGTTGATAGAGGTGCTTGGGGTCTTGAGACCTTCCTTCTCTTACTCGCTTGGAAGGTAACAAAGTTTAAAGTTACTTTTAATTAGCTTAGTCAATTGATCATACTATATAAGGAATCATTTGGTGTGATGGAGATAAGAAAATAGTCATGGTATAACTTTTAGTGCTCTAGTTTTAGCGCAATTATTTTTTAGTTTTCATAGCCATGTTAGTGCAGATTTTGCTGCTGTCTTGATGTTGATGCAATTGGTTAAATTGTTATGGTTGTTTTGACGCTGTTTTCGACCAGTTTTTATTATTCCAGTGCAGTTTTTGCTGGTTTTTCCCGTTTATGCTATTTTAGCTAGTACAATTTTTGCAATTGGTTAGGCGCATTTTGATAAAATTTTTGATTCTGTCTTGGTGCATTTTGATAAAATTTTGCTTCTATCTTGGTGCACTTCCTATGGAGTTTTAAACAATTTTTTTTTGGTTATTTTGATGCGGTTTTGTTCATTTTGTTGACCAAGTCTTGTTTTATTGTAATTGTGGATATTTAATGGATCTACACATTCTTTCAGGTTCTAATGCCTAATAGGGTGATTCTTCTTCGTGGAAATCACGAATCTGAATACTGCACTTCTGTTTATGGATTTGAAGAGGAAGTCTTAATCAAATATGCAGATAATGGAAGACACGTCTACCAGAAGTGTTTAGAATGTTTCAAAGAACTTCCTCTTGCCTCCATCATTGGTGGTAATGTCTATACTGCACATGGTGGCGTTTTCCGCAGTATTTCTTCCATGCAATTAAAAAGAGAAAAAAGAAAAGGAAGGAAGAAACGCAAGATAGTTAAAAATCCCGTAGACAACTTTTCTCTTGGCTCTTTGGAGGAATTATTGGACGCTGACAGATTTGTCCTCGATCCTCCAAGGGAAGGTTCAAATCTTATACCGGGTGATGTCTTGTGGTCAGACCCATCAGGTCCAAATCTGCGAATGATGAAAGAGGAATGGGTCTCCTATGGGGTCCTGATTGTACAGAAGAATTCCTTCACAAGTTCAACTTAAAGGTATTGTTTTTCTTCACTTTTTATATCTTCCATTTGTATATACGACATGCTTTCTCTAATTATTTACGAGGAAAATCTCTCATTTTGGTCTTCAAATCATTGCTACCTCAGTTGATTATAAGGTCACATGTAGGTCCAGATGCTAGGGAAAATCGACCTGAACTTGGAAACATGGACATAGGTTACACCATAGATCACGAAGTCACATCGGGGAAATTGATAACACTATTTAGTGCTCCAGACTATCCACAGTTTCAGGTAACTTCAATTTTACCATTCACTATCTTTCTTTCTACTTGAAAACTCGTGTACGTTGTCCATTTTTTTCTCTTCGTATTTATAATCTTACGCTTGCAAAATGTTTAAAACAATGGGAGTATCTGTTTCAACTACAGGCAACAGAGGATAGGTACCAAAACAAAGGAGCATACATTGTGTTGGAACCTCCTAATTTTGACACTCCTAAATTTCATAGTTTTGATGCGGTTACTCCAAGACCAAAGGTGATATATAGCACATTGAAAATAAATGTTTATAGTTGTTGAAATTTATATATCGACTAAATTATTGTGACAGGTGAATGTAATGGACTCTGATGAAGAACTAGATTTGGAATCTATGAAGAAACAAGACTAGTCATCCATGTCTTGTTATTCATTGTTAGTTTTTGATGTAAATGTGAGAACCATTTCTCTACAATGTCTTGAAAAACTTGAAATTGATGGTTCATATTTTTTCTTTAGTTACTCTGGTTGATATGATACCAATGTGATTGGAACTTTTGTCTTTTGTAAATGTAATTTTGTTCATCCCATTTGGTCATGAATATTTGATTAAGTACGGACTAATCTTCTATTCTAATTCTCAACCTTAAGGAAGTAGGAGAAGATAAAGTTTCGATGTAGGTTACAAACTGATTAAAGGGATAATGAATCAAGGGGATATATATAAAGAAAAAAAAGGGATATATCTTTATTTTCTCGTGGTGAATGTCCGCAAATATGTCATGTCTTATCTAATTACCTCACTCAATCGCTTCAAATCTTTACGAATTAAGAGACGATAGAGTTTCCATCACGTAGGTTATAACATTACTGAAGTAAAGTCCCTCAATTCCTGCTACATTAACTTCAATTACATTACTCTTAGAGAATACTTCTCGAGATTCCACTTTTACCTTTTCTGGCTCCGATTTTGTGTAACCTCAATCATCATATGTTATAAGAATATCTCATTACATGAAAAATATTGACATAGTTTTAAGGAATATGAATCTTCTCTCCCTATTTTCAAGCTTGAGCTCTTCAAAATTAAGCAAAAAAACTCCAATATGATGTTATTTTTTTCCTATACCAAAAGTATTAGTTTCATACCTGAGCTGTTGATTTTTAGAGACCAAATAAAACAACACAACAAACACACATAGTCAGCTAGCTAGCTCAATTGATTTGTTATCTACATCACCATTGGATCCAATATTATTGTAACGCTGCAAAGAACAAGAGATAAATGAATAAAACGAATTTAATAAAAAAAAATTGACTTTGATGAAAAAAAATAATACTACTAGTCTTTGCTTACTGACATGAACGTTATGTCTTATCTAATTACCTAACTCAAAACCATTCAACTTTTTTATAAATAAAGAGATGATAAAGTTTCCGCGTAGGTTATAACCTTATTGAAGTGAAGTCCTTTGATTCCATCTACATTAACTTGTTCCAATTTATGTGTTGTTGAATTGTAAGCCACAAACCCAAAGCTATCCTTCTTTTTAAACATCATGCCTCCATCCTTCATAAACATCATCCCTCCATCCTTCATAAAACTCAAAGGTCTCAAACAATTATTCGGAGTTAATGGAATCGTCAGAATCTTATTCCATGAATTTCTTTCATTCATATACAACCAAAACTCACGATTACCATCCAATAATCTAATCAAACAAAGTTTTTCTCCTAAAGAATACAAAAATTGTGTACTCCTTGGTATCGTGTATTGAAACAATAATTCATCTTGAAATTTTTCCTTTTCCAAACAAAAACGTAATATAGTATAATTAGATAAATTATCCTTTCTCTTTGCCATCATATAAACATTCCCATCGACCATAACAACGTTACCACCTAAGAAATAATAATTTCGTGGAAAAATCCCAATCGATTTCCATATGTTACTTTTCGTTGAAAATATATCAATATTCATGTCATCGGTATTGATTCCGAGTCCTAGTCTAAATATTTTATAGACTTGAATACGTGGAAAGTAGCAAAAATTATAAATACCACATGTCTTGCTCCAAATTGGACTAGGGATTCTTCTTGATTCTCTTGTGGCTGGATTCCACAACATGATTCTAATATCACCATATGTTATAAGAATTACCCCATTAGATGAAAAATATTGTATGCTAGGGAATACCTTTCGTGACTTATCAATCGGAACTGGAGACTCCACCAGAGAGATTATACTACTGGAATCAAGTTGAGGGACATCCATAGTGTAGTGATGGAAAATCGTGGGTCCCTTCGAAATCATAAAGTACTTTTGACTATTTTTGTGAGTATCATAATGTTGCTTGACAAAATTTTCATCCTTACTTAATGAATACCATGATCTGCAAACGCTTTTGAATCTGACAAGTGATTTCACCGGAAGTTTTGCGAGTATATCAAGTATGATATCATTGGAAAGAATTTGGATGGAATTGGAATTGGAATTATAATTGTTTGTACGATGCTTGGGTTTTGATACAATCATTGAATCCATGGAAGTATTTTAATTTAATTTGTCCAAATTAGCGTTATAATGAAGTCTATTTATATACTTATAATAAAGTCCATACAAATCCTATTTAGACATGAATACAATTTTAGTTTCCTACTTGTTATATGAATATACTAAATAATGCACCAAAAATAGATTACAATTTTACTGATTTTTTTTCTTTTCCCGTTATGAATAGGAATAGGATCAATTTTACTACTTTTTTTTTTCTAAATAGTTCTAAATATACTTTATGAAATAAACTTTTAGGAAAATATCAAAGTGCTCAAGCAAGTTTTTAAACGGTACTTTTACTATATCACTCTTAGAATACTGCTAATATTAGGTATGGAAACACAACCTTTTACTTATTCACGATCACTCAACTATGCATTCTGAATAAAGTTGAGAACGGCTATATGAATCTTTTGTGATTATTCTCGTGTCAAATACAATTGATTTTGGGTGAGAATTCTCTTGATGAAGATGGAGTGGATTTGGGTGAGGAGTCTTTTGATGATGATGAGGAAGACAATATGCTGGACATTTGCTTTCATAGAGTGGCTAGGGAAGGGGATATATCACCTAGGCAACAAAGAAGTGGAAGCAACAAAATATGAAAGGCAACATAGTTGGGACGGAAAAATGACTGAGGAGTTTTGTTACAAGGCACCTATCGATGCGACAGGCAAAGCAAAACCATTTGACAGTATCAATAGGTTCAACTAGATCCAATAAACCCATAAAGAAGGTATGAATCATCTAGTGTTATTGGACGATAGGTTTAAAGAAGAAGACAAAATAAAAATACTTCAAGTTACTATTGATGGGCAATCAATCTTTTCTAATTCATGCTTTAGTAATAGAAATTTTGAGGCTAGTAACTCAACTTTCTTCTTGATTGACATATTTTTACATTATTTAAGCATGCATCCTCATTCGTATATCATCATGGAGTGTATTACAATTAACTCTGTGATAATCAGATAATACGTAGCAGAAGTTAGGTACTTCGTTAGGATTAGTAAGGTAAGCCCTAACTCCCCTTACTTGTACTTGTCCGTATTAATAATTTTTATGTTTAATAAAAGACCGCTAGATACTGTATAGTGATAAATTTACTTTAAAAAAAGCTTTTGTAATTATTCAACCCCAACATCCCAAAATATATGAAAAACTTACCATGCCACGTTTATCATATCAACAAAGACTTGTTTTGCTTATGTGGACATCACATTCAGACCTTCAGAATATAATATCAGCTATCTTTTTAAACAAGTAAAACAAATATTTATTTTTTAAAAAAAAATAAGTCCATATTTTTACTTTTTATTGACTTTTTTCAAAAAAGATTATGATTCGATGAATCAAAAACTTATTCAAATTGATCAAAGTTAATATATACGATCTCATGAATGATTTTATCATCTCTATAGTGAAAACTTGAGAAGTTCTTTACGAAATATCTACACATAAGTTAGAACAAGAGATAAATGAATAAAAGAAATTTAATAAAAAGCATGATAGAAAATAATAATAATGGATTTGAAACAAGGGATATATCTTTTCTTTTTCAGATAGTAGCCACATACTACTTCATCGGAAAAAAAATAGCATATATACAAGTAAAATGATAAACGAGATGATTATTATTTTGGACACCCTTAACATAACAATGTGCTATTTCTGGACAAATTTTAAGAAATTTCTGACTCCGTTACTGCGCAAAAATGTCATGTCACATAAATGTCCACAAATATGTCATGTCTTTTGACCTTCGCAAATATATCATGTCATTCAACTTTTTCTCACGTAAACCTCCGCAAATATGTATTACTTCCAACCTTCACAAATATGTCATATCTTTCAACCTTTTCTCACATAAATGTCTGTAAATATGTCATGTCTTCCAACTTGTCACGAATTAAGAGAGGATAAAGTTTCTTCATAGGTTATAACCTTATTGAAGTAAAGTCCTTTAATTCCACCTACATTAACTTGTTCGAATTTATGTATTGTTGAATTGTAAGCCACAAATCCACGTCTATCGAACGATTGAAACATCATGCTTCCATCTTTCGTAAAACTAATAGGTTTCAAACCATTTTTCAGAGCTAATGGAATCGTCAGTATCTTATTCCATGAATTTTTTTCCATTGTATACAACCAAAACTCACGATTATCATCCAATATTCTAATTAAACAAAGTTTTTCTCCTAAAGAATACAAAACATGTCTTGTCCATGGTATCACATATGGAAACAATAATTCATCTTCAAATTTTTCCTTCTCCAAACAAAAACGTAATATAGTAACACTAGATAAATTTTCTTTATTCTTTGCCATCATATAAACAATCCCATCTACCATCACAACATTAAAACCTAAAAAATAATAATTTGAAGGAAACATCCCAATCGATTTCCATATGTTACTTTTCGTTGAAAATATATCAATCTCCTTGTTGTCACCACATCTTAGTCTAAATATTTTATAATCATCAATATAATGAAAGTAGCAAAAATTATACATACTACCACGATTATTGTATATTGGACTAGGGATTCTTCTTGATTCTCTAGTAGACGGATTCCACATAACAATTATGTCATGAGAATATGTTATAAAAAGTATTCCATTAGATGAAAAATATTGAATGTTAGGGTATACCTTTAGTGATTGATCGATCGGAATCGGAGACTCGATAAGAGAGACTATGCTACTAGAATCAACAACTTGAGGGACGTCCATAGTGTAGTGGTGGAAAATCTTGTGTCCCCTCGAAATTATAAAGTACTTTTGACAATTTTTATGAGTATCATGGTGTTGCTTGACGAATTTTTCATCTTTAATTAACGAATACCATGATCTGCAAACGCCTTTCAACCTTAAAAGTGATTTCACGGGAAGTTTTGTGAGTATATCAATTATGATATCATTGGGAATATTTTGGGTGGAATTATTATAGTTTCTAGGGTTTGATACTAATATTGAATCCATCGACATGCATTTTGTTCAAATTAGCGTTAGCAAGTCTATTTATAAACTTATATTAAGTCCAATATTGTTTTCACTATACAAATCCTATTTTGACATAAAACACAATATCGGTTTCCTACTTCTTATATGAATATACTAATATTAATAGACAAAAATAGAATTTTGATCTCCAACTTCTAAATATAGAATAAGATTTATACTAATATGAATAGAATTACAATAATTCTTTTTACCTAAGTATTATTAGTTGGACCACCAATTTTATTTTTTCTCCAAAGAACTTTCAATACTATAGGATATAGCATATAAATATGTTTTGCATCAATATTTACGCATCAATCCGTTATCGTCCAGCGGTTAGGATATCTGGCTTTCACCCAGGAGACCCGGGTTCGATTCCCGGTAACGGAACTTTTATAAAAATTTAATTAATTTTCGATCGAAAAAAGATTTTTTTTTTTGTTGTTGTTTAATGTAGTGTTCGATTATAATATTATTTTGTTGTAATACTGTTCTGCTACTATTTGTTGTTTTTGTTACTATTTGTAGTATGTCTCAAGTATTTATCTTTCTTTGCGAAGGTTTAAGCTTGTTATTTCGTGTTTGTTGTAGTACTAGTCTATAGTTCTTGTCTTATGTTGTTGATCGTGTTTCGATTATATATCACACTATTTTATTGTTGTTAAATTGTCGTTTCTTTCTGGTAGACTTTACAATTCGATCTTTTCTTATTGATTGTTATGCTTAATTTCTTCATTGTTTTCTTCTTCATTAACTAAGGTTTGATGCACTTGAGCTGAGGGCCTTTCAGAAATAGTCTCTCTACTTCCATGAAGTAATGGTAAGGTTTGTATATACTCTACCTTTTCGGGACTTCACTTAGTGGAATTTCACTAGATATATTGTTGTTATTATTTGTCGTCTCTTGCACTTCTATTATATTTTTTTCTAGATTATTTTTGTCTTGAGCCTAAGATCTATCAGTAATAGTCTCTCTACTGCTAATGTAGAAGTAAGGTCTGTGACTCACGTAGGCTCTACCTTCTCCGACCCTACTTTGTGGGACTACATACACCGATATTTTATAGTGGTTGTTTTCGCTTAGTCGATTATATACTTCCATTTGCATGTAATCTTTTTGATATTATAAACTAAATAATTATAAAACTAAGATTACCATAGAAGAAGTGAAAATTACAAAAAGAAAATAACAAAATGCAAACTTAGGGTTATTTTTTCATCAAACAATTAAAAAAAACACAAATTAATTTATTCAACCAAATACCAAATAAATACTCAAAACAAATGTCACAAACCAACCACCATTCACATTCATAATCATACCCCCATTATTATTCGTCGTGTCATAATCATCGCTATCACCATCATTATCATCACCAGAGCTCGGCCCCATCGCGCTATCGTCGGAATTAATAGATTGTGATTTAAATAATTCACTTGGCTGCAAAACTTTATCAATTTTATAAACTGCTAATGGCTCCTCATCTAATAAAGTTCCAGTAATTTTTGCTGTTACAACATTTGTCTCTAATTTTACATTATCTCCATCATTTTTTATAGAAAAATCATATTTATTATTTTTACCTTTTGCTGTTGCCATAGTATTTATAAATCCATTTTTTGCCCTTAACATACCTAAAGAATGATAATCTGGTATACCATGGTATAATAACAAAGAAATTTGTCCATTTTTTGTTAAGTTTTTGTACTTAGGTAAAAAATTGTTAACAACTTTATCAATCGGGCAAAAAACTGTTAGACCATTTTCCATAAGATCGATAAATTGTTTCGAAATTTGGGTATTTTGTAAAAGTTTTGCGAATTCTTTGCAACCTTTTTTCGACATTAAATCGATTAAATCAACGTCTGCCGGAGCAGCCACGGGAGCCTCCGCTGCGGGGGATGTGATAATATTGCTGAGTTGTATGACGGAGATGTTGTAAGGGATTTCTTGTATCGATTTGACGAAATTCGATGAGAAATGACCATCGTTGTCTTCTGTAGCAAACCCTACTTTTTTACCTTTCATGTTAGTGATGTTGACGTATCCTGAGGTTCCAGGAGCCTCACCTGTAGAAACGAATTCAAAATTTTAATAGTCATAAAAAAATCGTCTTATTTAAAAAAAATATATATATATATGAATAACTAGTAGTGCACTAGTGTTAATATTCATTAACTATAGCCTCTAAGAGGTTAAATTAAATCTAGAGATAATAAAATTAGATTTTTTTTTTCTAATTCATTTAAAAAACTCTGATTTAATAAGGTTGAGTTATGATTTGTTTGTTAACTTGACATGACATTTTGAACCTAAAATGATTTATGAAACTATTGGGTTGATATAATAAATACAACCCAAAAATGGTGGAGATAGAAAATTATGTAAATATATAAGAACTTAAATATTTAAATTCACATGTTTTCTTGTGAAGAAAAATAAAAAAAAAGTGGGGGTAGCGGGATCATATTTGGTGGGTTGACTTATGACCCATCTTGATTTAATCAATTTTGACCAAATGAGTCTGATCACTTGTGAAATTTAAAACTTCGTCATAGTAATTATTTTTCAAATTAAGGCTAAAAAGTGGTTATTATTCCAAATATTTCTTTGATTTTAACCTGTTCAAATTCGACTCGAGACCCAACGACATGTCATTTCAATCTTACCTGTTGCTTGGAAAAGAGTGGCAGTTAGGGTTGTTCCCTTAGTAATCCTATGAAGTTGTTTGGAACCAAAGTAATCTGCAAAAACATGTAGAGAGAGAACATTCTTGAGAGTATAAATAGACAAGTGTTTATCAAGAAGATCATCCATGGCAGCGTTATTCACCGCGCAAACGGTGATGGTTTGGCGCCGATTGATCTCAGAAGCTAAGTGAGTCAGGGTTAAATAGCGGTTAAACGTTGAGAATTCAGGATGTTTGCTAAGTATAAGAGTGATGTTATGGGCGGAGGAGGTAGTGGTGATGGCGATAAATAATAAGAGTAATAGAGAAATCGAGGAGATCTTCATTTTCGAGGCGATAGATAAAATTTTTATTTGAATATAAGTGTGGAAAATACAAGAGATGTATGAGTCTAAGTATATAGATGATATATGGAAGGTGTATATATTCAAAATAAGTGTTGGTTAGACAATCAACTTAATATTTTAAATATATATTGTTATTCAAAAATCATATAATAGGGATTCCTATTATATATGTCTATATGATAAGAAATACTTATTTAAATATTAATTAAAATTATTAATATCATTTGAATTTCGAAAAGAAAAAAAAATTGAAACATAGGGAGTAATTTAAATTGTAATATTTGTCTATGAAGTAGCTAACTAGTCATTAGTCAATTGCTGTTACAAATTGAATATAAAAATTATACTTATTAACATGTATTATTTATAAATTCTCAAGCGTTTTCTTGACCTTACTTCTAATTTATTTCCATTTTTATAAACTAAGTAGTACTCATCATTAAAATTTCAAACCTCCCAACAAATTAACTAAAAATAATCCAGAATTAGTTGAGATTGAATAATATGTACCATCAGTATAGTTGATCGCAATATTAAATATGATGAGTAAAAGTAATTATTTCGGAAAAAACATATATATATATATATATATATATATGTATATAATTTGAGCCGAAAACACACACTCGTATAAGAAGAAAGTGGATGAACGTGGCCCTTTCAGATTTCTAACGCGCAAAAATAAAGTTTTTCTGTAGCAGAAAGACATTGAAAAATTAGTGATTTAATTTTCCCTTGGTAAAGTATGTATTGTTAATAAGCAACATATATCACCTAATGCTATAATTCTATAATTAAAGAAAAATAAAATTAATAATTATAATAATGTGGATGTTGAATTAGCCTAATCATAGTTAGATCTAATGTCATTTTCATGATTTGCATGAGGGTAGTTATATAGTTGATAATTTTATGTTTATTAAAGGCGTTAGTAAGTAGTATATATCACAAATGGACAAAGTAATTTCTTTTTTATTAAATGGCTTTTCATAGAAATTTTTTGGTTAATATATGTGAAATTAGATTTATCATTTTAGAATCAAGATGATAATATGAAATATTCTTGTGACTTGTATCAACTTTATTGGGATAATGCACAAGTACCCCCTCAACCTATGCCCGAAATCCCAGAGACACACTTATACTATACTAAGGTCCTATTACCCCCCTGAACTTATTTTATAAGTAATTTTCTACCCCTTTTTAGCCTACGTGGCACTAATTTGGAAAAAAAAGTCAACCATCGTTGGGCCCACAAGATAGTGCCACGTAGGTCGAAAAGGAGTAAAAAATTATTAATAAAATAAGTTCAGGGGGGTAATAGGACCTTAGTATAGTATAAGTGTGTCTCTGAGATTTCGGACATAGGTTGAGGGGGTATTTGGGCATTATCCCAACTTTATTTACCAACTAATTTATTAATTCTCACTAATCTTTGGTTCCCTATTTAGGAGAATAATGTTAGACATACATGATTTCGTTGTAATGTTCGTTTTTTTTTTTATATAGGAGGAGGGTTTATGGTGAATTTCATTTAATTTTGAAGGCGTGAATTTTGTTCATGTGATCACTCTACTAATTTGTTTTAACCAAATAGATAGACTCCGACTCTCCGAATGTATTTGATATGAAGATTTTTTTTCTTTTTCTTAAAATAATATTTTTTCTAGATAATAAAAATATTATTCTGCTTATTTTCAAGTGTTTGGATAAGTAAACAAAGATATTAGTTATCATTAGAAGCAATATTGTTACATAAAATTTATCAGAATAGTGTTATGACTTCCCAAAGGGAAGACACGGAAAAAATATATTTAATGACGATAAATTTTATTTTAAATAATTATATATTTATTGTTATAAAAATATGTAACGATAATTAAGTTAATATTATTGTATTGCGTTATAAGTTGCTAAATCTTTAACGATATTTATATAAAATAATGATTATGTATACCTGATATTTGCCACCTTTTATATAAGAAAAATGTTCATGTTCTTTATTTGTGTTTCAAGTTAGGTTGGTTTTGTTAATGTAATTGGTAGAAGTATTATTATTTAATACACCTTAATTTTCAAGTCATGATTTACTATTTTACTTGTTAAATAAAGTTGAACATTTTGGCCATAAGGACATTATTTAAACAATGAAGTTGAATATTGTATTCTCCTTTCACACAACCTACTAACTATATATTAATAATTAAAATAAACAAACATATGAAATTTTATACTAATTAATCAAAAGTTGAAACAAAAAAAAATGTTATTTTCTTTACTCAAATATCTAACTAAAAGGATGTTGGTGGAAAAATGCTTCCCACCAAAGACTTTTTTTCATACCCAAGATCATTCGCAATCTGTGAAATCATTGAAAGTTTCAAAGAAAAGTGGATTTTACATCCAAACTCCGTTTTAGCCAAAATCCATAAGGTGGCTCAGAATGAGTCCAGAATCATCGGGATCTGCACAAAAGGTCCTTCTAGACCAAACTCTCACCTTTCTGAACTTTTGATCGAAATCAACCATTCAATTTTCAAAAGCTCCAAAACAAGGAAACTTGCACAAAAATCAAGCAAACGACCAAGAGACTGAACCGTCAGTCCCAACAAATCATAAATGACTTGGGGGTCGCTACAGAAAAGCTCTAAACACTGAAATGATCGGAAAATGGATGAAATGACCTGGAAGGTCATTACATCTGGTTAAGATAAGAGTAGTCTCATCCGCTGCACCACATCTTTTAATAGTAATTTTGTATGTTATAATTGCCTCTAATTTTTAAAATACAAGATTAAAATTCTTTTTCTTTAGAATGCAATATAGTAAAAACAATTGAAAAATCGTTTACGAGGGAGAGTATATTAGGGGTGGGCATAAACACCGGAAAACCGAAACACCGAATCGAACCGAAATTTTTCAGAATTTCGATTCCGGTATTTCGGTATTCGGTTTAATTTTTTGTATTTTCGGTATTTCGGTTCGGTTTTCGGTACATATTACTTTGGAATTCGGTATTTCGGTTTAAACCGAAATATTATATTATAATTTATAAATGATATTATAAATTATGTCCAAAAATTCTTTGAGAACTAAGTTGCACATGAAGAAACAAAAGAATGATTCTGGAAGTTTAGGTGTTAAATCTGAGTTGGATAAATATCTTCTTGAAGACCAAGAACCTGAATCTGAAGATTTTGATATTTTGAGTTGGTGGAAAGTTAATTCTCCTAGATTTCAAGTACTTTCACAGTTGGCTCGAGATGTATTGGCTATTCCTATGTCGAGTGTGGCATCGGAATGTGCATTTAGCACCGGTGGTCGAATTCTAGATCCCTTTAGAAGTTCATTGACTCCCAAATGTGTGCAATGTCTTATTTGTGTCCAAGATTGGCTTAGACAAGAAACCAAGCCTATTTGTGTTGAAGAAAGTTTGAAGTTTCTTGAAAAAATTGAACTTGGTAAGACTTTTTATTTTTTATTTATTTATGGAAAAAATAAAATACTTATTGTGTTGTATCTTGTATGACATGTTTCTTTTTATTAATTATAGAGATGGCAAATAGTGGAAGAAACTCTTCCATTGTTGATCTATGATTGACTTGCAAGCGGTGAGTTTAATACATCATTTATTTAATCATATCATTTTT
>NC_028648.1:789566-806682 GCF_001406875.1 Solanum pennellii
TTGAAAGTAATCTCATGGAAGAAGACAAGAAGTTTAAAATACATTGTTTGTTGCTTATTATTGTTTATTATGAGCTCATGAAAGACTTTATTGTTACTTGTTAGATTGTTATTATGTTGTATTTGTGAAGACATTAACTACAAATCTACAATGCAACTTTTGTTTTAGTGTCATTGTGAATTTCAAATTGTGTGTTTTAGTGATATTGTGAATTTAAAATTTGCGGTGTTAATGCCTAATGACATATTGAAGATTTGAATCATTGATATATTGAAATTTGGTAGTAAATTAGTAATGCACTTCTTTGATTTATTGTCTATTTTTACTTTTTAGACCATTAAGTTGAAAAATCAAACAAAAAATTGAAAAAATTGTAAAGTTTAAAATTTTAAAAAGCCCACTAAACAGGCCCATTAAAAACCGAAATAAAAAATCGAACCGAATTAATAAAAACCGAACCGAATTAACAAAAACCGAATCGAACCGAAATATTTTGATTCGGTATTCGGTACGCAATTTAGAAAAACCGAAAACCAAAAATACCAAAAAAAAATCGAACCGAACCGAAATACAGAATGCCCACCCCTAGAGTATATATATATATTTGTCCCAAAAAAGTGTGGGCCTTATCTTAGTAAAGCCCAATCCAATTTAGCAAGAGCTTGAAGTTCAAAATAATTAAGAAAGTATTAATTTACTAAATTAATCTTATTAATTATGCATTATAAATTTAAGTACTTGTTGATTACTTGTATTTTATGTAGTTATTTAATGATAACATTAAATATTGGATGAAAATGATTAGCCTCATTTGATATTCTAAGACAAACAAGTAAAAAATATTAATAATCTATTTTTAGTATAAAGAAAACAGAAAATCTATTTAATATAATATCTAAATCAGATATCGAACATCGAATAAAAATATAAAAAATATTAAAAAATTATAGTATGAATTTAGCACGTTATAAATTTTTTACCCTTTTTATCTTTGTTGATTTAGACAGAAAATGTCCTATTTTCAACATTTGCCGCAAATATCTAGGAGCAGTCAATTTCATATTATATTATAATATATATATTTCTGCACACTTTTAACTGAAAAAACTAACTGCTGCAAAAAGTTTGAAGTTGGAAATTAATTTAATATTTTAATATATACGTACATTTTATGATTTTAAGATATTTGAAAATTATAAAATATTGATATTACGATAATAGGAAGCAATATGAAAAATAATATAAGTTAAAAACTTCTTATATTACTATGGTAAAGAAGTACACATCAAAAATAAAAGAAAATAAATATTTTGAGACGAAAAAAGGGTAAATCTTGAATTGAGACGACAAATTCAATAGTATTGGTAGATTTTAAGGTGTTACAATAACGGTTGATTTTCCCTTCGATGAAATCCAATAGTAAAATGAATAGCGATGAATTCAAAATTTCAAATTTGTTATAAGTTTTCATAAAATAAGATATAAACAGAGTGATGTGGATAAACTCTAGTTATACCAGTGTATTTTTTTTACACGCAAAATTCAACCAAATACTACCTTCTATCGAACTCACGAGCATAATAAACAATATATTCAGTAAATCCTGAAAGTGAGATTTGGAAAGATAGAGATCTACAACGTGCTTTTTTATTTGATTTCATATAATAACTATGTCATTCAATTTTGAATATACACAGATAAATAATTAAACTTATATAAAGTTGAACAAATAAATATGTGTACACTTAACCTCTAATGTCAATTTACATGTAATATGCACATTCTACGTAACATCCTACCACAAATATTAATGAAAGTCAAATTAAAACACATATTTTATGCCATTTAAATTTGCCACTAACTTAGAGGTGAGATTTGAGGTGTTGTGGTGGCAATTTTCAAAAGCATATAGTAGTCTAGTATACTAGTTAAAATAAGGAAAAAAAAACACATAAAATGGCATCTCATTCATTGTTCCATTAAAATACACATATTTCAAGTGCCTTCCATTGAAGGTTATAATATATCATGATGTATATAGTACTATTACTTCTTTTTTCTCCATTAAAAATCATCAACAATATCCTTTTCTCCACAAAAGTACTACACATGTAACCCACTACTACCAATACTCCCAACTTCAAAAGAAAAAAAGACAAAAAGCTAAAGCATTATCTAAAAACTCACATGTCAATGTGCTTCAAAAATATAAATTATACATATTTTTTTTTAAAAAAAGAAAGGACCTAAGTAAAGAAATAGAACTAGCTATCAACACAATGATACATCATATGATTAATTTTTATCACCACCTTCTTCTAACACCTTGCCTTGGCTTTGTAATCGAATCGCAAAGTCAGAACTTAAAATTTATAATATAATTTCACCATTATAATCATCGTTTCACCATTACAATCATCGTTACTTGAGCCAGAATTTAAAGGTCATAATATAACTCCACCATCACAATCATCGTTATTTGGCTTGTTGTTGAGTCAGAATTTAAAGTTTATAATATTCTGAAACCTCCACCTCCTCAATTACCATATATTTGGCCCATTATCTAGTCAGAATTTAAAATTTATTATATTCTGAAACTTCCACTGCCGCCTACTTTGGCTCGTTATCGAGTCAAAATTTGAAGTTTATAGAATCTATCTCCGCCCTTGACCGGAACCTCCGGCACCGGAACCTCCACCGCCGCCGCCACCCATACCCATATGATTATATGACCCATGACTACCATACATTTGATGACCACCTTGAGGATGATACATCATGGAACCACCCATACCACCATACATACCACCACCACCACCGTTATACCCACCCCCAGAACTAACACCACCACCACCACCACCTCCCGCCGTATCTCCACCACCCCCATCTTTCTCCCCTGTACGACCCATAGTAGTTTTTTCCCCTTCCATTTCTCTGTATTTGGCCAAGTAAATCTTCAATGGCTCAACATACTCTTCGAATCCTAAAGTTGTCATAGCCCAAAGCAAATCATCACCGTTAATCGTCTTCCTCTTCTCTCTCTGACACTTATCCGATGCTTCTCCGGTAATGAAACTGATAAATTCCGATACACACTCTTGAACTGTTTCCTTAGCATCCTTCGAAATTTTCGCGTTCGCCGGTAAAGCTTTCTTCATAATTCTGCTCACGTTTGCTATCGGAAGGAACCTGTCTTGTTCCCTTGTTGATCCTTCACTGTTCGCGTTATTGTGACCTCCTGATTCGTTGTCTGAATCAGCCATCGCCAATCCCCAATTTCTCCAAATTCAAAAAAACGGTACTCCACAAAAAACTGCTAAAACAACAAAAACGAAAAAAAAAAACTTTCTCACCGTACCGGAAATGTTAACTGGGTATGGATTTTCCGGCGAGAATTTAAAAGGGGGAAGTAGATTTTCCGGCGAGAAAAATCCAAATTGTATACAAACAGATGGAGCAAAAACAGACAAACAAAAATTCGGGAGAAACGTTCGCCGGGAAATATTTTCCGGCCGGGGAGAGAGAGAGAGATGAGAGAGAAAAGAGCAAGAGAAAATGCAGGGTCCGTTGGATCGTGGGGTATAATATTCAATCGGGTACGACACGTGGCGGATTTAAAACCGTCCATTTGGTGATAAGGGTTAGATAACGTGGGTGAATCTGGACCGCAATTAAAGGTGGGGAGATAGATCTTGACGGTTCAAAAAAGTAGTCACGTGGTGGGTGTGAAAAAAGAATTTCTATAGATTATGTGGGGAAGTTATGTTATTTGACTAAAACATTTTTTTTTATTTAAGATTAGTAAATTTTTTTTTGGTTGATTAATTATCGATATTAGATAAGAATTTACGTTATTGAGGATATAACTTTAGATAAGACAGTGTGGAGAATGTGTGCGTATGAGGGTAGAAGGTTAGTAGGTTTGCTGATGTATGTCGTTTTATCAGTCATATAGTATTGTAGTTTTTGATTTGGAAAAATGCACAAGTATCTGAAATATCAGAGACACACATATGCCATACTAAGGTCCTATTACCCTATAAACTTATTTTATAAATAATTTTCTACCCCTTTACGACCTATGTGGCACTATCTTGTGGGCCCAATGTGTGTTGACATTTTTTTTCAAACTAGTGTAACGTAGGCCGAAAAGGGTTAAAAAATTATTTATAAATTAAGTTTAGGGGAGTAATAGGACCTTAATATAATATAAATGTAACTCTGGAATTTCGGACATAGGTTAGGGGATACTTATTTTTCCCTTTTGATTTCGATATCTAATATCGTCTATTGTCTATGGTGTTGTAGGTTTTATATTATTTCTTCTGTTAGTTATTGTGTTTCTTTTTTCTATATACTTGAGTTTGTTGCACTTGAGGCGAATGTCAATAGTCTCTTCGTTTTTTCGAGGTGTTGTTAAGGTTTGAATATGTTACCCTCCTTAAAATGAAATTTATGAGATTTTATCAAATATATTGTTGTTATCGTTAATATTTAACTAAGTATATTTAATTATTGATTATGTGGAAGGTATATTTTTGATCTATTAGCTTGTGAATTCTCATAAATTTTGAGAAATGCTAAATTATTTCATTATTTTACTACTCATGTGTAATATTAAAATTGTACTATTATTCTTATATTTTAGGATACCATACTTTCTAAAAGAATAGTTCATCTATAAGATAAAGTTTATTACATTTTGATCCCTTTGTAATTTAATTCTTTAAATTTAGCCCCTAATTTTGATCAAAGTACATCAAACCTTAATTAATTGAATTGTGCATTTTTTATTTCTTTACTTGTACAATTATTCCAAACTCAATGATAATTAATTAAAATTTTATAAATAGTCAAGTATAACATAGTTTTAACAAAAAGATATACAAATACACACTTTTTTGGTTAAAGATTAATATAGTATGATTTGATAGAAAATGATTTTCCTTTCGGTGAATCGTACATGGTTGTGAATCCGAATGTCTCATTCGAATATTAGAAGATCCTTTTTTTCTTTTACTTTTAATTTTAAAAAACAAAAAAGTAGATATATCCTTCATATATATATTTTAAATTTATAAAACAAAAAAAATATATCCTTAATTCATATATATATATATATATATATATATATTAATTCATCTTAAAGAACAAGATGTACTCTTAACCTAAATTCATCGAACTTAATTAAACTAAAACAAAAATTAGTTATGAATAACTTTTGTAGTCAACCAACAAAATTCGATACTAATTCTATTTATGACAAATTTTATTTATTAGGTTATATTCCTTGGGGATGGGAAAGTGATATTTAACGTAAATATCAAACTAGTATATTATAATCAGTGACATAATAATTAATATTTCTGTATTCTTAATTAGTAATTTTTAGGTTCAAATTTTAAATATAAAGTCCCTTATGATATAAACACTTTACCTTTAAAATGAAACTTTTTATGACAAATACAAACTAATCAATTCTCAAAACAGATATCAAACATCGAATATGTATGAACCGCCAGATGTTATTGATTGTGAGAGGTGTGACCCATTAGTTGATTGATCACTACTTATAAATTAAAAATAAGTATTGCCCCAAAATGCATTATATATATGGTGACAACCAAAATAAAATTTCCTATGGATAAGACACCAATATCTCAATTGGGAACTTTCCTAATTTTCCCTTGTGAATCTTTCAACAAAGATGTTTATTTTTTCCTCTAAATTTCATGTAAAAATATATAACAAGAAAAGAAGATGAAACTCTAAAGTGTAACAAAAGAAAAATACTTTTGACACCTTGACCTAAAATAATTATATTTGGAAGTCAATATCATTTCTTTCTCATGTAGAAGTGTATATGAAGAGACTTATAAAGACTCTTTCAAATCTTTTCACTTTAATTTTCTAGTCAATATGTCTCCTCTAAAGTTTTTTTTACAATGCCCTACCACTAAAAATATCTCCATGTTCAAGATTTTTCTTCAACCAATTAAGCATTTGTCATTATTTTTGATGTGAATTTAATTTTATTAATTTTTTTCTAACACAAATGCATATTTTATATGTAAAAATACTTCAATTTAAATATAGTAATTTTAATAAGATATTTCTATATCCATATAAAGTATAACTATCATTAATTCTCTAAAAAAGATTTTTTCTTTTTTAAATTTAATGAAAATATAAATTGAAATAAATCGAGTTATTTATTTGGATAATAATAAAGTGACGTGAATTATAAAATTTTCGCATTGCTGATTCTGACTAATTTGAGATTAAGACGTAATTGTTATAGTTGTCGTAAGCTGACATCCTGTTTTGATTGTTTTATTTTTTCAATTAAACTTGAAAACGGTCCAATTCAAATTCCACAAGAGGTTTCTCCTTGTTCTTTTTCTCTTCTCGCTCATAGTTGGTGAGGGTAATTTCATATGCAAATTTGAAGAAAATAAAATATACACATATAAATTTGAAGAAAATAAAATATATACAAATCTTATTTTTACTTTGTGAAGGTAGATAGATTTTATTTTATTTTAAAAAAAAATCTCCACAATTTCTAGAGAAAAAGAAATACTTAATTAAAGTAATTTCCATACCACATGAATATTAATTGCGGTGTAGTAACGACTGCTTCATCATTTATATAAATTTTAGATTCAAATTTTAAATATGAAAAAAATCTTGTGAAGGTCGTCACTCCAAATGGACCTAATAATACGTAATTTAAATTTAATCGAATCTCAAATATAGACTCTAAATAAAAAATGGGAAATTAAAGAAAGAAAATAATTTCCATGTATTGATTACAAAAATTACTTTTGCAACACTACATATATCTCCACCTTAGCTTATGGACAAAATGATTTTTTCTTTTTCTTCTTCCACTAATATGTATAAATATGCTTTTATATTGCGCAAATTATTAAAATGTTCACTAATAAAATAGTTCTTTGCATGTGCATATTGATTATTTATTTATATTAGATATAGAAAAAAGTGCACCAAAGGTTGGTAATTTGAGTTGCCATGATTAAAAATGTTAATTAATGTTAATCATGAATCATGATTATTCCTTCTGAATTTTCATTACTAAGGATTAATTTAACCACCTAAATTGTAGGCCCATAAGGCTATATTCCAACTTTAATTTATAACTCTAAAATTTATTAAAACACTATAACCATCTTGAGATTACGAGTGTCAAATGAGTGGATCAATTCGAAACTGATCCATTATAATCCGGTCAAAGATCTGCCCTGCCCTGCGCAATAGGTAGGGCAAGGTTGAGTTGTGGGTGGGAAGTAGGGTGGACCGAACTCAATATTTTGCCTGGAAAATCAGGATATATAGATGTTTATTTGGTTAGAATATCATTGGAATTTCAGCCCGGCCTGGTATTTAGGCTGGCTTGTGGATCGGTCTGATCCGGCCCGCTAGACACATGGTCTAACTTTGAGTACTTGTCTTAGGAAAAGATGAAAGGAAAAAAAAATTCTCCGCTATTACTCTTGTAAAAATGTCTTTTAAAAAATGAAAGAGTTTATCGATTTTTTAAAAATAGATTTAAAAGGAAAGAAAGACAAATAAACTAAATCTGAATAAGTCAGATTTTAATGTAGTTACCTAAATCAAAACAACTAGTACCAAATAAACACATTTATACTTTCTATACATTTCTACATGTAGGAGTATATTAATTGTTAAATCCATTTTAGAGTTATACACGTTTGTTTTTCCATTTCCTTCACTAATAAAACCTTCTAATTAGAGGAACCATGGAGTTTGGGAAAATTAGGCAAGAGTTAGGATCAAACATATACTAAGACACTAAGCAAAATTATATCTTGGTTTAGTGCTTTACCTAATTAAAGATACAAAATTAGGGCCATAATTATTTGGATTAGTGGAATATAATATGTAACCTATTTTTCAAAGAAGTAGTAACATTTTTGTTTTTATAGTGACCCCATTTACCACCTTGTCATATAGTAGTCAATATTCATATATATATATATATATATATATATATATATATATATATATACTTGCTCTCTCTCCGATTTTCATATTAGAATTTGACTAAATTTATAAAATGATGCTTCCAACAATTTTTTTTTCTATTGTTAAAAACACGAATTCAACATCTTGATATAAAATGAAAAAATCTTAACCATTTTTATATAACTTTGTTGTAGTGTTTTGGGACATGACCTTATGGCACAGGATCACATCATAGCCCCATATCAATGTTTTGTTTCTATTTAATAGCAAATGTACGTGTCTCACCAAGGGCAACAAATGCAAATTAGCTAATTTATTGACCTTCTAGATATTGCAATATTTTCTTTTTAGTCTGCTTAAAAATAATATCTATTCTAAATCACAAAAATAAAAAGTATATCAAGTTTTTTTTCCCGATAAATAAATAAATAAATCATATCACACATCATGGTTAAAAAATATGATTATGCATATACTTCTAGACAAACGAGTTACACTAAAACTCATAGAAATACATATATATTCAGGAAAAAAGGATCCATGAATATATAAATTATTTGTATATTTAGGGGTCTTTGTATACATAATTTTTTTTTTTATGTTAAACATAATTTTAATTTTCATTTAAATTTTAAATATCAAATATCAACTAATTTACGCGGAAACAATTGATAAATAATGCTATAGAGATATTTTAGGAACTCCCCTTATACTTATAGTCAGTAACAAAAGAGTCCGTTGGCACAAATGTGTCCAACTTTGAACAGTTAAAAAGGCTATAAGTTCGATAACATATTTGAGTTTTTTCGGTCAAACTCCAATTCTTCAGCTTCTCAGAACAGACTTGACACATTTGTAATTCTTGTCATGTTCAATATGTTCACATGAACATGCTGTAATTTTCAAGTAAACGCGTCTGAAATGCTCGAGTTTGATATTAAACATACATTAAGATGGATCACATAATGTAGAAAACACAGTACTAAAATGAAATGAACACCAAATATGATCAGCATATGAATAGTTCTTAAGTGAAAAACCAGAATCAACTCTACCAAATACCTCATCAGCCAATGCATCTTCCCGTTCAACATAATTCCTTGATTACTCCGACAAAATCTCATAAGGAATTTCTCCATCTGTTGCTACCAAGAGTAAATACTTCAACATTTGATCAACTTGTACTCTTTGGCACGTAATAACCTCTCGTGGCACGTAAGTTGTTACTGATATAGGCCTTATGTAATCCCTTGTGAAGGATTGAACACATAGAGAAAATCATCACCAAAAATATCACACAAGCACAATAATCCATGACATGACATGTTTTGAACTGTCTGTAACTATTTTCATGTTCTGTAGAATTATCATAGTATGTGAACAAAAGACTGTCCTGTTAGAAACAGGATGGTCCCGGTGACTATTACCTATCCATATAGCAACTGGTCTTGAGTGCTGGAAAATTGATATGGAAGTCATGGTTGTGGCGTTACATTATGTTCTGAAACGCCTGTTTATTCTACGAATAATAGTGTTTCAGAAAATCATTAAGTGAAGTGGTTCTGAACATGTTTTTAACAGTTGTAGGCTAATGTTTTATCTATGTATCTATTCAGACATACAGTACCATATTATGAATCGCGATGTAGGAAACTGAGTTTGATATACTGCTTGTGTACATGAAGAACCCAAAAATCATTTCATCCACCTCACTTTTAGGCAGCCTAATGTAGTCCAGTGTCAAAGGATTGTACACATAAAGTGCATTACTAAACAAAGTATCACTTATGCACAATAGTCTTTCACAAGAACCAAACACTTTGAATCTTGATATACTGTATGCAAAAGGGATGCTGATTTTCCTTAAAACATCTTCAACACCATGATCAGAGAATTCAAGAAAGTAAAGTTGTAAAATTCAACAGCTCTGGATCATGAGACAAGTTGTAAAATGATTTGCAAACAAATGTGAATCGAAATAAGATGTTACGGGAAGCCTGGATGCAATGTCAATGACAATTTCTTGAGGCAGACAATCAAATCCATATTTAGAGGAAGCTACTTCTTCAGATTGACAATTCATATTCTTCATTTGTGTATCCATTACTAATACACAAAAGAAGTTGGGATGACATACTGCTTGTGTACCTGAAGAAGTTACGAGTTTAGGTGATCTCCAATGAACTACAGAGAGATTCACACCATCATTGATTTTGAAACTTTACATATTAAGTATCTAATGAACATGAAAATGCTGTAATTTTCAAGTAAACACGTCTAAAATGCTCGAGTTAGATATCAAACATACATTAAGAAGATCACATAATCTAGAAAACATAGTACTAATTAGAATGAAAATCAAAATGAAAAGACACCAAGTATGATCTGATTTTGCTACAGATCTTCAGAGTCAGGGATATCAGCCCAATTAAGGCAGCCAACATGAACGATTGCCCGAAAAGTATTAGGCATCTCCTAAAGACACAATTTGTAGGATCATATGAAACACTTTCTCCCTTCTAGCTTCCTCTTGCTTAGTTGAATCTTACGATCTTAGTTAACGATCTTGGGCTAGCAGAAGGTTTACCAATTGTACTTTTCTTCTGCTATTCTCTACAACATGTGCAAATTCAATAGCTATGGATGATGAGACAAGTTGTAAAATGATTTGCGAACAAATGTGAATTGAAGTAAAGATGTTATGGCAAGCCTGGATGCAATGTCAATGACAATTTCTTGAGGAAGGCAAGCAAATCCATATTTATAGTCAGTAACAAATGAGTATGCTCTTAAATACTATGTCTTTTAGTGTTTCAAGAGCCATCTTTTAGGAACTTGTAATGTATTCAGTGTTTACTTTGTTATTTGTGCACAAAGTAGGACTCTTGAATTTCTCTTTTGACAATTATGTTATAGATATGCTTTGAATTAGTGATGTGCATCATCTTATGACACAAATCTGTACTTCTGGTCACGGCTTGCAAGTTCGATGACATATTTGAATTTTTTTTCGCTCTTTAATCCAAATATCTTATAAGTTCAAATCCAACAAACTCTTAAATACTATCGTATTGTCGGACTCAAATTCTAAAGATTCTCATAACAGACTCGATACGTTTTGAACTGTTTGTAACTATTTACATGTTCTGTATTGATTATCATAGTAAGTATGTGAACAAAGACTGTCATGTTAGAACAAGTATAAGATTCCAATTTCCATGCTATATGCCAAATTCTTGATTATATCCAAGTTTGCTTTAAAATATTCTTATTTTTTTTAAAGACTATCTTAAAAGAAAATATATTAAAATCCTCCTGAATTATATTCCTTCGGCTAATTTAAGTATCAGTAGAGATGAAAACAGTAGATAATAATTTCTTTTGATTTGTTCTAGCTTTGTTGGATAAAGTTACTTGCTACGTGTTAGTGTGAGGTCAGATATAGTGTGTAATGAGTTAAGGTCCGCACCCGATTATTAAGAAAAAAAGTCAGTGTCATGAGCAAGAATATGCTTTAGCTATCCAAAAGAATATGCTATACAACTTTGTTTCTAAAACAAGAAGAATCCATAAAATTCATCACCTACAATAGTCTTTTTTTTTTTTGTCAAAAACATTTTAATTTTCTCCATTTCCAAATTCCTTCATTTTCTCTGTTTTATGGATATACAAATCAAGAAACACAAATTTCAATATGATCAAACTCATCTTATACATGGATTTAATTCCCTACCTCAAGAAATTATCCTTGACATAGCCTCAAGGCTTCCTATAACATCTTTAGTCCAATTCATATTATCTTGCAAATCATTTTACAACATGTTACATGACATAAACCTTGTGAATATGCACAAGAATCGCGTAGTAGAGACCGGTCCTTGCATCATTATACACGCGGATTACCCTTTGAGGAATCAACTCTATTTTCTTGAATTCTCTGATCATCGCGATGTTGTGAGGAAAATCAGGACACCTTTTGCTAACTATGTGCCTGAATTTAAAGTGGTTGGTTCATGTCAAGGACTATTATGCATATGTGATTCTTTGTTTAGTGATGCACTATATGTATACAATCCTTTTACAAGGGATTACAAACAACTCCCTAGATCAATCGAATTCGAGGTACAAAAATTGGTTTTTGGTTTTGGATTTCATCCTGTTACTAAAGAGTATAAAGTGATCAAGATCATAAACTATGCCAACATGTATTATAATGAACCTGGAGGACGTTATCATCGTAGGTTTCGAGTCCCTTTCTTTGGTAAATCAGATGTTCAAGTACTTATTCTTGGTACTAACAACAAATGGAGGAGCGTTGGAGAAGTTGTTTATCGTTTTGATCAGAGTTCTCAAGGAATTCTGTTGAACGGGAAGATGCATTGGTTGACTCGATTTGGTAAGTATCATGGACGTCGTGATAGGCTTATTGTTTCGTTTGATTTGGGTAACGACGTGTTTGGTGAAGTACCAAAAGTTGATTTTGATGTCAAGCCAAGAATTGTTCAGTATCATTTAGCAGTACTTGGAGATTGTCTTGCTGTTGCTCTAACTTTGCCTCATTATAAAGGGGGAGGATTTGAAATTTGGGTAATGAGAGAATATAATGTGAAAGAATCTTGGATGAAAGAGTTTAGAATTGGAGCTTATACACCAAATCCAAATTGTGTAACACAACATGTGCAACCATTGGTGAAAGTTTTATGTTTGTTGAAGAATGGAGAGATCTTGTTAGAGTACAAAGGTGGAAATCTTGTTGCATATGATCCTAAGACTTGTGTCTTTAGGACTTTAAGGTTTCAACGGATGCCTGATTTGTTTCAAACATTTGTTCATGTTGGTTGTCTTAATTGGATTGATATTCCACCTCAGGGGCGGAGCTAGCTAGGATGGGAAGTAGGGGTTCGGCAGAACTCAGTAACTTTGGTTCAAATCCTGTATATTTGTTAAAAGATCCATTGGAATATGTGTAGAATTGGATCATCAAACTTGTTTTGGGGTTCCCTCTTGGTGTATGGTACACGCATTGGGGTCCAACTAAAACTAGATTCGCGTTGGATAGTGGGGTAAAATGATTCCTAACAAAGGCGACTCTGTATCTAGATCATCAAACTTATCACAAACCTTTATTAAAGCTTAGTCATATATGTTTAATGACATTTCAACTTTGTTGCTTTGTCTTCTGAAAATTGTTCTGTGTGTAATATACAATAGAAGTTGCTTATTTCAGTTATATATGTTTAAAGATCTTCTGATTATGTCATCCCGTGTTTGATATCAACGTTGAACATTTAGAGTACTCATATCGGAAAATCATAGCCTGTAAAAGGAGTGGTTTCAGTAGAAGTTGGTTCCTCAAAAGTCATGATTGAGATGCCATAAATAAAGTCCTCAAAAGTGTGAACTGTATCACCATCTGTTTGACAATGTCTAGTTTTCGAGTTGTTACCTGAAGCATGTTTTTGCTTTTGTCAAAAGACTGATTATGTATATCTGTGCTATATGTTGATCGAATCCCCTTGGCTTCTTAGTGTGTTTACTTCTGCGTACTTCTGAGATCTCAAAATCTTCATTTTGGCCTTAAATTTTTTGTCAATTCCATGTTCTTCATTAACAAATAAGGAAGGGCAACATCGGGTCACTAATATTGCATCGATAGTATAGAATTATATACATCGTCAATATAAGAAAAACCAACGAACATGATTGGCCGACATAACATACCAAACCCTTGATTCATACAAACACAAACCTTCCAAATGCTACACTCCACCATTTGGACACTTCCCTTTACCATTTTCCTCTGCAAAAAAAGTCACCATATAAATTCTAACATTTTCTTCTTTGGACTTTGTTCCTTAGTCGCCCGTTCGGCTCCCTTTCTACATCATGTATGAAAATTTAATAAACAAAATGCCAAATACTAGCCATTTTCTTCCTATATCTACACATTTCAACCCCTCATAAGTCATAACAAGTGAGAAAAAAAGTCCTCCTTTCTTCGTCGTGGCATGAACTAATTTGCTTGGTTCAATTCCGCCCCTAAAACTAGCTCCTACTCCTTCATGGGAAGGCCGAACAACGATCCTACTATTTCAGGTCCTTCAATTGTACTGCTGCAACAAAGATTCAGACAATTGGAAAAAGCAAAAGAGCAGAGAAAAAACAGAACAAGTAAATTGTTCTCACAGCCTCAACTGATGACACAAATCAAGAATCATGCATCTGTCAAGCCAGAATTCACACACGAACTGATTTTCGATCAGAAATGATCGATTCTGATCAAGATAAGTTCTTTCTTGAACTCAGTTTGAATAACAAACACAGAAGCTACCAAGTCAGAAAGACTCAACCTTTGTGGCGAGCGTTGACAGCTAAATGTAAATATGAAAATTCTGAGATTGATACTTCTCTCCATCTATAGCGCACACGCGATACTTTTTTATACACGATCATATCAGTGTAGTTTAAACTGTTATAGCAAGTTCGTTACCATTTCTTCCAGGTTCCTAAGCAATGCTTATTACGTATATAGTTACCTTATAAGTGACACGATTATGTAAATTCTTTTGGAAACGAACTAAAAAGAAAAGTTAAGTAAAACAAACAAATTGAAAAGAGCGGAATGATTAAATGTGAAGATTATGAAATCTTGGCTTTTGCATATATATATATATTACATGAAAGACATGCAGTAGCTCCACAATTTTTACAGATAAAAGAGAGTACTAAGTTCATTTTCCGGGTACAAAGTTTGTGGCGTAAGCCCAAGCATTGTTGGCAACTGGATCAGCAATGTGGTCGGAAAGGTTCTCAATTGGACCTTTTCCAGTAACAATAGCTTGAACGAAGAAACCAAACATCGAGAACATAGCTAATCGTCCATTCTTGATTTCCTTGACCTTCAACTCAGCAAATGCCTCGGGATCATCAGCAAGGCCCAGAGGGTCAAAAGCACCCCCCGGGTAGATCTTGTCGAGGCCTTCACCTAATGGACCTCCACCAACTCTATATCCTTCAACAAAGCCCATTAACACAACTTGTGATGCCCAAATGGCAAGTATGCTCTGAGCATGGATAAGGTTTGGGTTACCAAGGTAGTCAAGACCGCCTTCGGAGAAAATTTGAGATCCAGCCTTGAACCAAACAGCTTCACCAAATGTAACACCATTCTTAGACAATATTTCAGGGAAAACACATCCCAAAGCACCAAGCATAGCCCAACGACAATGTATCACCTCAAGCTCACGGTTCCTTGCAAATGTCTCAGGGTCAGCTGAGAGTCCAGCAGTGTCCCATCCATAGTCACCTGGAAACTCACCAGTCAAGTATGATGGTGTTTGCTCAGAAAATGGTCCCAAGTACTTTGGCCTGTCTTCTCCATACCTATTTGATCGTCATGTGATCAGGAGGTCAAGAATATACGTCATGAAAGTAGTTGTACACTAATAGACTTAATGTGGTCGTCTAACCCTTTATTAGTATAGTACTGACAATTTAGTGCACCAGACTGTATTTAACTTGGCTTTCAATCACATTTATGTTGTTCAACTTTGTGTGAGCAATAGTAGACGCTTAAACTTGTATAAACTTGAACAAATAGACACACATGTCCAACATGACATTTTTTGTCCTACGCTATCGTGCCACGTAGGACTCATGTATCCACCTGTTCAAGTTTATACAAGTTTAAGTGTCTACTATTGTTGCAGACCCAAAGTTGAAGAACATAAATGTGAAATGAGACCAAATTAAAGGGTACGCGTATTTATTATGCCTATAATCAACACTAAAGACATTATATTTCTATGTCACAAAATAGTATTTGACATGATTATTTCAAGGTTTTGCATTGTTTTTCCATTTTTTTCAAAAAATGGAAATAATAATATGACTAAATGAACAATGAATAATTCATTAAAAATTAACAATAATATGATTAAAAATATAGTAAATGATAAATTAAGAAATTACCATATGCTTTGTGGTGCACTTTTGACAGTACGTCTCATGGTGATACGTCCACCTTCAAAGCTACCAATTTTCCTAATAAATTCATTTTGTGACTTAAGTGCTGTTTGGCCAGCAAATGCAGAATGTTGAATTGCAGAAGTAGCCATTTTTATATTTTCTTTGAGATGATGCTATTTTTTTTTTTTTTTTGCAATATGAAGAAATGTACTATATATTAAATGGCTTGGAAATGAAGGTTTTTATATGAAAATAAATGGATTTTGAGGATAAAAAAATGTACACCTAAGCAGAAGCTTATTGGTTAATGTATTTTGGATTTGGATTTCCTTTATGTGATTTTTTTAGTAGTGAAAGAGTGAGGCCTTTGTTTTGCCATGTGGCTGTCATATATCTCTTGGCTGAGATTGTTTCTTTTAGAATGAACCATTTTTACATGTTCCGGTGAATAGAATTACGTGATATTTATTGTTGGTGGGAGCTGATTGAGATGTTCAAAATATGGTTCAAACTCTACGATCGTAAAAATAATAATATGAAAGGACCATGTTGACGTTGACAAAATTACCTGTTACAATGAGAGGTGACATCCTGATAAATATCATGCGAAATTAGTTAAAGTGCTCGAAATCTAGCTCGGACACAATGATCATAAACTAAGGACTATGTTACGTGTTTGATAAATACAGAGTTTACAAAATTAACTATAAACTTCATCGCTAAATAACTAGTATCTAATATTTTTTTTTAATAATATGTTGTCAATTTGTCACTAAATAGAAATAATGATAAATTTTATTATTTAATTATAAAATTTATGTATGGCTAATTTATATTTCTTTAATATTCTTTGCTAACAAGTTTGATCTAATCTAGTTAAAGTTTAAGATAGTTACAATTACACACATTTGGAAGAAGTCAAACAAATGTGTAGATATTTTTTAAGATGAAAGTCACAAATATAAAAAAAGATTTGTTAATATGTGAAGATACATTCCCACCAAGAAAATAAAATTTATTTTCTGGCTAATAGAGACCTCTCTTCTTTTTTTTTTTTCCCTTCTAGTGAGTTTTTAAAAATTAAATTGGTTCTTCACAATAAAAAGATGTATTTTATATATTATTATATATATATATA
>NC_028648.1:807049-847531 GCF_001406875.1 Solanum pennellii
ATTCTTCACATATACAATTTGAACTCATAGTTCTAATGTTTGAATGGTGAATTTATTGATCAACGTAGGTTAACATACTGACTCTCCTATGTGATTTGCGAGCTATTGCATAAGATCAGAGGTTTTATCCTGTGGGCACTCAAAGAATAACCGTTGCATGTTTATCTTGTCATAAATAATAATATATTTATTATAATTTCAAAAAGAAATTACAAAAATGATACATACTTAGATTTAACTCATATTTTTATAAATTACAAAATATCCATTGGATTTAACAAAACAAGATTAGAATTACATAATATCGATTCTTTAATAATAAATAAATAACATTTGTGGTAGCAACATTTTATTCAAGAATCACTAGCACATTACTTGCTTTTTATTTATTGATTAAATTATTATATTTAATAAAATAACAAAAATAATGTTCAAGCAAATTGTGGGATCAATTGCCACCACCATGACCCGATCCATATCCGAAACCAAAACCATTACCACCATTTTGACCACCGCCGCCGCCACCGCCACCCCCTCCACCACCGCCACCACCGTTTGCACCGGATCCGTGACCCTCGCCATATCCAATGCCATAGCCATATCCGCCATCACTACCTCCACCTCCACCACCGCCGCCGCCACCACCACCGCCGCCGCCAATAAGACCTACAATTTGGCCAAATCCATCATTAGCACCCGATCCATGACCCTCACCAAATCCGAAGCCCTCACCAAATCCACCATCACTACCACCACCACCGCCACCACCACCGCCGCCGCCGCCACCAAGTCCTCCTAAAATTTGGTCAAAACCATTGAGGTTGATTAAATCCCTCCTAAGAAGTTTTCTTGCCGAGGAAGTTTGCACTACAACTCCCAAAATAAGTACAACAAGCATCAATTTCCAGGACATTTTTGTACCTTTTGTTACCGCTGCAAAAAAAAAAAATTTAAATCAGTGACGAAGCTAGAAATTTTATTAAAAAAATGCAGAAGTGTTATACATATTTTGAATTTTTCATATATGAAAGATGAAATTATACTAATAATAATTTTTCATGAGATGTTAGTAAATAATGAATTTGGGAAATAAAGTAGAATAACCGATATCGATAGAATATATAATATAATCTCCGTCCTTAAGGAATTTAATCTCTTACTGCACGAATAATTTGTATCAGAATTTCATTATAAGTTTACAAAATCAACGAAATTTCGAATTTCAACAATAAACTTAAATTTCTAACGTGAACAAAACTTGTGATATTTGATCTTCTGGAGATATACACATATGACACCACATACATAACCAGCATAATTCGATAAATATAATTTAGAAATGGTAATGTGTATATATATTGTCTTCTACCTCCTACTTTGTAAAAATATATAAACTATTTTGATAGATTATCGAATATTAAATATTAATAGAATTAGTTATAACTAATTATACTAACATATATTGTAAAAAAATTAAAATAATTAATATGTATCTTACTTTGCTTTCGAGGTAGGCTGAATGTTGGAGTGGCCATGAAAATGCTAATTACTTATATTGTATTAATGTTTGAGGTATTATTATGAAAATATATGCATAGGAAAGAAGTTATATATAGGTAACTTGAAGAATGAGGTATTAATGGGATATTGGTAAGTTACTATTAATTCAAAGTACAATTAATTAATATAATTAATATACAAACCTAGCAAAACGTTAAATTAAATAAAAATAAGAATGAAGTGAATGTATGTAGATTAATTAATAAAGAAAGAATTACCAAAGGGAATTATATATTGCGTTTTGCTTTATTTGTTTGCCATATTTTCATTTCTTTTTAATTTGGAAGTATTAAAATAGTAAAATTCCTTTACTTAATTACTCGACATTTAGATAAGTTAGCAAAAAAGTTAAGCATTAGTATAATATTTTAGTGGAGTTAAATTTTTATAAATTAAAATTCTGGTGTAGTTGAGAAAAATATTTTATTCATAAAATTTAATAATTAAAAATACCATTGAGGAATTAATAAATATTTACAAAATTTATTGGTGCAGTTGACCATGCATCAGTAAACAAAAGAGAGTTACTAAATAAAATTGCAGCCTGCGTTTCATGTTATTTATTTAGAAATTTATTAGAATAGTAGAAAAATAATATATGTAAGAAAAATCGATATCATGAACTTTATACATACGATCTTAAACGTATAAATTTTCTAACTTGAATGTTAAATTAATATGGTACATGATTTGATTTCCACATACAACGCACGTGCATCAAAACTAGTAGAACAAAAAGACATCACGAATTCACATAACAAATGTCCCAAAAAATTAATTATCGTGGCAACTAAAATCACCACTAAATCATTAAACAATTGCCGCTGAAAGTAAGTATTAATGGCAATTAAACCGCTACTAAATCAAATAATAGTCAAAAGTATGTTTTAGTGAGAAGGAAAACCGCCACTAAAAGTAAGTGCTGGAATTTCGGATCACCAAAAAATATCGTGAACTTATAGCACACGAAAATAAATAAAATAGGGGATTTACCTGCTCCAGTGCTTGTTTGGCCTTCAAAATAGGTCAGTTTGGCCGTCAGAGCCAACGAGCTCCATAGATAACGTCTTAATGGACATCCACAAAAATATTTGGGCAAAAAACAAGTCGGTATTCCGGATCACCAAAAATCAATGAAGTATAGTACACAAAAATCGGCAAAATGAAGTTTACCTGCTTTGGGACTTGTTAGACCTAGAAAATGAATCGTTTGGCTGTCACAACCAACTGGCTCCATAGCAAACGTCATAACGGATGTTCACGAAAAATTTGAGCAAAAGAGATGCCGAAATTCAAGATGACCAAAAATTCATGGACTATAGCATACGAAAATCAGCAAAATGGGGTGTTTAACTGCTCTGAGGCTCGTTTGACGTTTAAAATGGGTCGTTTTGGCCGTCAGGGCCAACTAGCTTCATAGCTAACGTCTTAGCGGACATCCACAATAAAATTGGCAAAAAAGACGTCGAAATTCTGGATCACTAAAAAAGATCGTGGACTATAACTCACAAAAATAAGCAAAATGAAGAGTTTACCTGCTCTGGGCTCGTTTGACCTTCAAAGTGAGCTATTTTAGCCATCAGGGTCAATCGACTTCATAGATAACGTATTACGAACGTCCACAAAACATTTGGGCAAAAAACACATTGGCATTCCAGATCACCAAAAAATTCATGGACCATAGTATATGAAAATCGGCAAAATGGGATTTACCTTTTTCGGGGCTCGTTCGACCTTGAAAATGGGTCATTTTGACCGTCAAGGTCAATTGTCTCCATAGATAACATCTTAATGGACGTTCATAATAAATTTGACAAGAAAAGACGTCGAAATTCTAGATCACCAAAATCCATGAACGTTAGCATATGAAAATTGACAAAATGGGGGGTTTACCTGCTCTGGGCTCGTTTGACCTTCAAAATAGGTTGTTTTGGTCGTTAGGACCAAATGGCTGCATAGATAACGTCTTAATGAACCACTAAGAAAATTTGGCAAAATATATGTTGAAAATCTGGATCACCAAAAAAGATCGTGGACTATATATAGCACACGAAAATTAGCAAAATAAGGGGTTTACTTGCTCCCAGGCTCGTTTGACCTACAAAATGAATAGCTTTGGCCGTCATAGACAAATAGATCCAGAGATAATGTATTAACGGACGTCCACAAAGGCAAACAAGACGTTGGAATTCTGGATCACAAAAAATTAATGGAATATAGTACACAAAAATCGACAAAATGGGGTTTACCTACTTCATGGCTTGTTTGACCTTGAAAATGTGGACATTTTGGCCATCAAGGCCAACTGGCTCCATAGCTAATGTCTTCATGAACGTCTATAAGAATTTAAGAAAAAAAGACGTCGGAATTCTGGATCACCAAAAATCCATTGACTATAGCACACGAAAATCGTTGAAATGGGGGATAGGCGCGATTTAAGGCTCGTTTGACCTTGAAAATGGGTCGGATTGGCCGTGAGGGCTAACCAGATGCGTAGAATAGGTCTTGACGGACGTCCACAAAATTTTTTGGCATTTTTGACGTCGGAATCCGAATCACCCAAAAAATGTTTTGCTATAGCACACGAAAATCGTCTAAATGGGGGTATGCGAGCTTCGAGGCACGTTTGACCTTTAAAATGGGTCGGAATGGCCGTGAGGGCCAACCGGCTGCATAGCCAAGGTCTTGACGGACGTCCACAAAAATTTTTGGCATTTTTGAAGTCGGAATCCGGATCACCCAAAAAAATGATTTGCTATAGCACACGAAAATCGTCTAAATGGGGGGTATGCGCGTTTCAGGGCTCGTTTGACCTTAAAAATGAGTCGGACTGGCCGTGAGAGACAACCGAATGAATAGTCAAGTCCACAAAAAAATTGGGAAAAAAGACGTTAGAAGTATGATTCACCAAAAAGATCGTGGACTATAGCACACGAAAATCGGCAAAATGAGGGGTTTACATACTCCTGGGTTCGTTTGACCTTCAAGGTGGGTCGTTTTATCTTTCAAGGCCAACTGGATCCATAGATAACTTCTTAACGGACGTCCAAAAAAAATTTGAGCAAAAAAAACGTCGGAATATTGTATCACCAAAAATTCATGAACTATATTACATGAAAATCGGCAAAATGAGGTTTACCTACTTCGGGGTTCATTTGACCTTGAAAATGGATCGTTTTGTCCGTTAGGGCCAACTGGCTCCATAGCTAACATTTTCAAAAAAATTGGGGAAAAAAAGACGTCAAAACTACGGATCACCAAAAATCCATGGACTATAGGACACAAAAATCGGTAAAATAGGATGTTTACCTGCTCTAGGCACGTTTGACCTTCAAAAATGGATCATTATGGCCGTCAGAGCCAATTGGCTCCATAGCTAACGCCTTAACGGACGTCCACAAAAAAAATTGGCGAAAAAGACATCAGAATTTTGGATCACCAAAAAAGGTAATGGACTATAACACACGAAAATTGAAAAAAAATGAGGGTTTACCTGCTCTAGGGCTTGTTTGACCTTCAAAATGGTTGTTTTGACTGTCATAGTCAACTGGCTCCATAGATAACGTCTTAACGAATGTCCAAAAAAACTATGGGCAAAAAAGATGTCAGAATTCCGGATCACCATAAATCAATGGACTAAAGTACACAAAATCGACAAAATGGGTTACCATCTTGGGGGCTCGTTTAACCTAGAAAATGGGCTATTTTGGCAATCAGGCCAATTTGCTCGATAGCTAACTTCTTAACAGACATCCACGAAAAAATTTGAGCAAAAAAGACGTCGGAATTCTAGATCAATCAAAATCCATGGACTATAGCCCATGAAAATTGGAAATAGGGGGGGCTTACCTACTCCAGGGCTCATTTGACCTTCAAAATGGACATCAGGGCCAACTAGTTCCATAAAAAACGTCTTAACTGACGTCCACAAAAAATTTGGACAAAAAAGAAATCAGAATTCTAGATCACCAAAAAAGATTGTGGATATAGCACACTAAAATCGGCAAAATGAGGAGTTTACCTGCTCCTGGGCTCGTTTGACCTTCTAAATTGACCGTTTTGGCCGAAATTCTGGATCACAAAAATCCATGTACTATAGTACACGAAAATCGGCAAAATAGGGTTTACCTGCTTCAGGGTTAGATAGACCTTAAAAATTGATTGTATTAGCCGTCAGAACCAACTGGCTCCATAGCTAACGTCTTAATAGACGTCTACGAAAAATTTGAGCAAAAAAGACATCAAAATTCTGGATCATCAAAAATCCATGGACTAGCACACTAAAATTGGCAAAATGGGGGATTTACCTGCTCAGTGGCTTGTTTGACCTTCAAAATGGATTGTTTTGGCCTTCAGGGCCAACTGGATCCATAGCTAACGTCTTAATGGATGCTCATAAAAAATTTAGGCAAAAAAGACATCGAAATTATGGATTATCAAAAAGATAATGAAACTATAAGCACACAAAAATTGACAAAATGAGAGGTTTACCTTCTCCGGGGCTCGTTTGACCTTCAAAATTGATCGTTTTGGAAGTTAGGGCCAACAAGTTCCATAGATAACGTCTCAAAGGACGTCCAAAGAAAATTGAAATTTCGGATCACCAAAAACGATGTGGACTATAGCACACGATAATCGGCAAAATGATGGTTTACCTGCTCCGGGGCTCGTTTGACCTTCAAAATGGGTCGTTTTGACCATCGGGGTCAACTGGCTCCATAGGTAACGTCTTAACGGACGACTACAAAAGCTTTTGACAAAAAAGACGTTGAAACTTTGGATCACAAAAAATTAATGAACAATAGTATACAAAAATCGACAAAATGAAATTTACTTGCTCCAGCGCTCGTTTGACCCCAAAAATGGATCGTTTTGACCGTCAGGACCCTGATAGGGATGTACTAGTTTGGACTTGCTGTCCGTTCTCTTTCCGCAATTACCTTCTTTGGCCGTGCACTCACACGCGTAGAAGCGCATTTAGTTGTTTGTTGAGTTATATGCTATAAAAATTGAAACATCAAACCACAACGAAAAGTATGAAGTAATGGCGAATCTAGAACGACTTTAATGAGATCAACCAAATCAGAGACAAATTACACCGGCTTACGCCATAGTAAGGCAGGTTACTGAGAGGAACAAACATTTAATAGCAGCAGTTCACATACATTCAATCTGGCAGGCAGGTCACTGTCTAGTGCTAAACTTACAATTCAAGTTTAGAAACTATTCACACATTACACATTGAAATTTACATAAAAGTCATCGATTTTCTTGATTTGATACTATAAACATCACAAACTAAAAATGTAAAGACTACAACCTTATGTATACATAAAAGCTTGGGCAGAAGAGAGGAGGGGGGGGGGGATCGATTTTTCACTTCTCTGGATATATTATAACTAATGATGCGCAAAGATGGCGTAATTAGTGTCTAAGGTTCCAGCTTCAGTGAAACCACTCTACACTGCCTGTTACGCTTGGCCGTCTTCATAAACACTACGGAGATACAAGACGGGGCCCACCATGGTCGCCGGACTCTTTGTTCTCCCTTCAAGCAAGCCACTGAAGACATAAATTGAGTCAATATAGATAAAAGGAACTATAGCAAATTAGCAAATAGTAAAAGAATAGCGGTAACTTCATTCCTAAATAGCAACAGCAGATTAACGGAAATATTTTAATAGCTTTCCGTGATAATGGCTGCCCGGTGCACAAAGCTCCTGCTATGCTTGGGGTTTGGGGAAGGCCCATACCACAACAATCTATTATACAGAGCCTTACCCAGCATCTCTGCAAGGTTGTTTCCACATGTCGAACCCGTGACCTACTAGTCACACGGCAACAACTTTAACAATTATCTCAAAAAATAGAAGTATGTCACTAGCAACAATTTATAAATCTGTTAAGATTTACTACGGTAGAGAGTGTTATTGTCAATAGTGCTTGACGTTACGATCAAAACCAGATCACAAAATATGTCTGCAGAATCCGATGAATTCAAAACAGAACACATATAACTAACTAGGTAGAAGCAGCGCAATGGAACCATCACACCGTATTGGCAAGTGTATAAGTCGCAACTTCAAGTTTTGCAAAAGGTTTTTTCACATGACAAAGAAAACACGAGTGTGTCGCCACTCAAAGCTGATTAAAAACAACACAAAAAAACGTAATCGTATTGCTGGAAAGATGGACAAAGAAAGTTGTCAAACTAAGAGAAGATATGGTTTCATCTGTGAGCCAAGAGAGAGATTATAGGAACCTTTTATCCGCCTCAGCTCCTTGCACAATGTAATGAAGTCTCCCCATTTCATGTGGCACCTTCTTATAAACCGGAGAATCTGTTCCGTCGTGAACATGGACATCCCCTCCAAATATTCTCCATTAACACCATTTTCTTTGAAAATTTGACGGTAGCTACCAAGCTTTATTTCTTCTAACCATAAACCTACATCCTGGCAAAAGAAGAGCAGTAACAGAATGTCAGTCATTTTTGCATTCCCTCGTGGTCGTATTTTATCATGCCAAAGAATAATAAAAAAGAATATCGACCTCTTTGAAATAGTGAATCAGTATGCCAACTTATCATACAAACATTTGACAGGAGGAGGGACCTCATCGCAAGCAAGTTATCTAAACCTACTAAATAAATAGTTTCACCTCTTAATTACATGAGCTCAAATCATTCAAAGTATTATCCATTCACTATTTCTTTTAGGTTTTGACTTTTGAAGAACACAAGGAACAGATGCTCCCATAAATAAGTCAGTCTGTTCCTCAACTCGGACCTAGCCCCGCATCATGGTTTTACATTAACCTTGGCATATCACATATGTCTATGGATTTGACTCCGCTACTATTTTGGCAAAATATCTAACTAAAATGTCATCCATATAACTTCCAACTCATTAGTCTATACACAATATAGATAAATTGTTATCCTACACAGTAGTAGGACAGAGAGGCATATACACACTTCAGATATGATTACTTGCTGATGACAATTTTCAAGATTCAAAATTACATATAAACAGTAATTGTATGTTTTAAACCTTACACCTCTCAACTTGTTGTTTCCATCTAACCATGCATGATGCCTAATCCTCAAAATCGACACGTTTAGATCATGGATGACCAAGCAGTACCAAATAACTGCATAGCAAACCAGCTATATAGTTGTCCAGAAGAGACACGATGTCATTTTAAAAGTACCAGTTTCAAACAAGAAAAGTGACAGAGTGAACTAAAAGGATTTACGCTCTTATAGGCGGAGTCAACAAAATAAACAATCATTCTTTTACTTCTATTTTAGAATGACAAAATTCTCAAGTATGACACCTTTTTGCATAGACAAGAAAGTTAGTTGAGCAGTTCTTTGCTAAACAAAATGAAACAAAAAAAAGAGTGCAAAAGAAAAAAACTTTTTCTACGGGATGAAAGCATAATGCCCACTTGCAGAGCAGATAGACTTCCGTTGATATTCCCTCTATAGAACCTCTTCCTCTCTCCAGATGAAATTGCTTTCGAGACCCGAGGCGAAGATATGATTGATTGAAGGACGCAACAATAGATCATGAGTTTCAGACCAAGGAGCTGCTGAAAGAGAGTTTGACTCCGAGGAAGGTGGAAAGGGAGCCAAAACGGAGTGCTAAGCTTGTGCATGAACAACGCTTAACCCCACCACCCACCCACCCCAAAACTAGAGGGGAAGAAAGAACAAAGGAGAAAAAAAACTCATTTTATGATTTAGTTAGTCTTCCGGGAGAAAACTCATCACTTCGTCTCTCCAATATGGCCCTGTTATGTCAAATTATGTTTAAGTGTTCTTTTTCAATTTCTCCATCATAACCACAAATTTTTGTCTCTTCCTCCCTCTATTAGAACTAATTGATCAATACTAAGTTTCTTAGTCTTATTCTGGTGCAACTATCAAATGGATTTGTTATGAAAAGTCGTGACAAAAACATTGAAGTAGCATGTAGAATATCAATTCACCACAACAACAACATAAAGATGGAACATGCCATTTACTAAAAGTCAGGTAAAAGGCTGTGGTAAAGATGCCTTAAAGTGAAACTAACTCAAACTTCCCACACCTCGGAGATGCTAAGAATTCCCAAAGAAATAGCAGTGTTTGTAAAATGTTTCCTTTTTTTTAGAGAACGAACTCCAACAGATGGAACTTACACTTTTGTCAAGTTGCACAAGTGAAGGCATTTTCTTCACTCAAGAAGGATATGCCAACAAACTTCTCAACAATTTTGAGACAAACACAAGGTTTAGGAGTGATGAAGGCTCACTTCTTGCAGATCCTAAACCTTTTCAAGCTCTTGTTGGAAGTCCTCTACATTTGACTATTACAAGACTAGATAGTTCCTTCTCTGTTAGGATATGACCGCAGATTCATGCAATCACTAAAAAGCCTCACCTGGAAGCTGCGAAGAGGATTCTGAAATATAGCAACTCAACATCAGACATCAGATATAGGCTTCTCTTTTCCCAAAGAAGAATGAGTTGATATTAACGGGTTATACTGATGCTGATTTTGGTGGCGATTTGGATGATTGAAAATCTATATCAATCTATATTTTACTCTTGGCGGAACAGGTATTTCTTGGTGCAACAAAAAGCAGGACTCGACTTATTGATCAATTACGGAGGTAGAATATAAAACAGCAAATGTTAGTACTCAGGAATCAAGAATGCGTATGGCTCCAAAGGGTTCCCGAAGACTAGCATTTATCTATATCAAAGCCAAAGGAATTTTATGGAGACAATCAAAGTGTCATCAAGCTTGCAAATAATCTCATATTCCATGCAAGAACTAAGCACATTAAGGTGGAACATCATTTCATCCGACAAAAATTCTTGATGGAACTATAAACACTTTAGAAGTGCGATGTCAAGAAAATATTGATGATATGTTCACCAAGATACTTCCTAAAGCTTCGTTTGGGTTCTTCATCGTCAAGCTTAGAGTAATTTCCAAAATATCACTTAAAGGAGGAGTGTGAAACAATTAAAGTTGATCTTTTGGAATATCATGAATTTTTTAATAAAGTTTCTACAATGACCTTGTGTAATATCTTGAAGAAATATCTACATCTTCTAGAATCATGCAAGAAGATAAGGTTAAGTAGACCCTTCTTATAGATATATCTAGACAATATGTATCGTGTGCTTTTGTAACTCCGTCAATTTCCAAAAAGCTTTCTAGCATAATCATGATTTTCTATCTAAGATCATCTCTCTTTCAAAGTGGCCTCTTTAGTTGAGTGCTCCAACCTTAATTATCGAACTTGGGCTAGTAGAAAGTCTCTAACTTATTATTGTTTGCGTGTAAAGGAAAGCAAAACTATTTCTTGACGAGCTAGAACCATCTTGGAATTGAGAATGTGTCACCTCTCTAGAGAAACTTTGTTTGTACTTTCCTTTTAAATTCCTCTTATAGACTACAAGAGCATTTTTTCCCCTTCTTTAAATTTCTCGATTGATTTTCTATTCTCGATTCATTAGGAGGACTTGTGTTACACATTAACAATCTCTTACAAATCCTTAGTAACAAGATAGGATTCCATACATGTCTCCCATACCATTATGGTTGGACGGGTTTAATAATTCTATCTTAGTCTATCAACACGAAATATGAGTAAAATCTACTACCACTCGCCCAATCTTGAATCAAAATTTTCAAAAGCCAACCTATGGCTATGACTCTAATATCAAGCAAGGAGTAGGAGAGAAAATAAATTGGAGAGACCCAAGATCGATAACTAAGGTTGGAGAATTCAACAACCGGTTAATGATCTTGTGAGGCCTACATCTAGCAACCTTTGAGCTCTGGTCATCATTGCGTAATAGACGACAGTTCCATCCCCTATTAAATTCATTTTTTATCAGAAACCCCCAATCAAAATTGATCGAAAAAATCAACTGAGTTCTGCAGTGTTAATAGAAATCAAAAGACAAAAACCTATGAGATAAGTATTCATTCAACTAAAAATGCACGGAGACAACACTCAGACTACCTACTAACCTTCTTCTACCTTAATCGACTCTTTACTTTCAATGTCGCACCCTTATCAAATTCTATAAAATTACTAACCGGCGAACATTTTTGAAGAATCCGAACAACATACCCCTAAATCCTCAACCTCCAAAAGTAATCAAATAACAGTAAACTCACAAGATCTACAAAACTAATCAAATAATCAAAAACTCAACCAAAATTTAAAAAAAAAATACCTCAACTGTCCAAATGAAGAAATCAAGTGGTTCTGGTGGTTTTTCTTTGCTTACTATCATCTCTCACAATCAAAATACAACTAAAATTGAGTTCACCTAAACACATTTAAAAAAAACAAATGAGATTATAATAATTTCATAAAAAACAATTAACAACAAATACATATCAATTACTTACCTTGTAATAATAATAATCAAATTGTATTGATTTAGGGTTTTTGAATTTTTCTACATATTTTTTTTTTTTGGGGAAAGCTAAGAGAGAAGAATGAAAAAAATTCATCTAATTTTTTTTATTATAAAGTTTTCATTGTATATAATATATTGTTTCTCTTTTTTGTAGCTAAGTGGGCCCCATTTGTTTGTTTTTATGTTATTTGCGGAATTATATGTTTGTGTCGCTTCCTTTTACTTCCACGCGATTTCTCTCTGAGGATGTAGCACGTGTATTCCTCTCGGTTTTAAAAAAAATGTCGTTCATTTTTATTTATCCACTATATATAAAAAAAAAAATAGTAATAATGTATTTAGTGAAAATTACAAATCGTGATTTGAAAAATGTAGTGTGTAACGAGATTTTACTATTATTTTGTGGAGGTACAAAAATTACTTCGGAAAGACTCTTGGTTCAAGTACGTATATTTTTGTTATATCGTATTAGAAGAATATAGTGTTTTATATTTGATATTAATTGTTTATTTTCTAATATTTTTAAATATATTGATAATTATGGATATTATGATTAAAAAATAAAAAATACATAAGTACCCCCGATCTCTGTTCGAAATTTCAAATACACATTGATACTATACTAATGTCCTATTACCGTAGAATTTATTTTATAAATAATTTTCTACCTCTTTTTGTCCTACTTGGCACTAGATTGAAAGAAAATGTCAATACACAATGGACCCACAAGATAGTATCACGTAGGTCGAAAAGGGATAAAAAATTATTTATAAATAAGTTCAGGGGTAATAGGACCTTAGTATAGTATAAGTATGTCTCTGATATTTCGGGCATAGATTGAGGGGGGTACTTATGCATTTTCCCTGATAAAATATAAGCATAACGTATTATATTTATTATTTTTTAAATGAGTAAAAGAAATTGTTGTGGATAAGTAAAGTGAATAGATAATCAACATCGAATTGCGTTGCACTGGTGAAATTGCCTTATCATTAACTAGAGGGTTCTTTTGGAGACCTCGATATGAAGAAAATCTTGTTGAGAGCGTCACCCTCGAGAAGATTCTGCGTTGATGTATAATAATGTATATCAATAATTAAAGATATTACAAATTTAAATTCTAACTCAAACAACATATAGGATACAAAATTTTTGAATCTCTTTTAACACACAAATTAATTATTTTTGTCTAGACAAGTATCCCATACGGGAAGGATCACAAAGAAGTGTACTATGAACTTAGACAAGAGTTGCATTATCCCAACAAATTATTTTCTATATAAATAAAATGAGATCATGTCAAAAGATAAAAGACAAGAGCATCAAATCTTTTCATACATCTTATCTAAATTATTTCTCTAATATAATAAAAAAAGAAGTTGTCCACTAGCTAAATAAGTTAATTAAATATTGTTCAAGTACCATATAAGTTTATGGTAAGTTTTATAGAGGGATGATTAGGCCATTTTTATTATATGGTGTGGAGTATTGGTCAATCAAGAACAAATGCATATATTCGGAGGATGCATATTATGAATATGAAAATGTTGAGATAGATGTGTGGGTATACTAGGAATGACAAGAATCGGAATAAGGTTATCCGAGAGAAGATGAGAATGACCCCTGTAGCTGACAAGATAAGAAAAGCAAGATTGAGATGGTTTGGGATGTCCAAAGGAGTTGCATTGACGTCTAAGTGAGGAGGTGCGAGAGGTTGGTTTTGTAGGGGTACGCAGGGGGTAGGGATAGGCCGAAAAAATATTGGAGAGAGGTAATTAGACAGGATATAACGTAATTTCATATTACCGTGGAGACATGATTCTAGATAGGAAGGAGTAGAGGTCGCATATTAAAGTAGAAGGTTAGTAAAGGTGGAGTGTTATCTTACATTGTATAGGCGTAGACTTGTTAGTGCATGTTGTAGGACTAGTCGAACTCTTGTATAGTTTTCGTCATAGTTGTTTATTGTGTTTATCGCACTATTATATTATTGTTATGTTGTTTCTTTCTTATAGATTCTTCATTGTTTTTCTCATTAACAGTTATACGTTCTTCATTGCTTTTTTTCTTCTTTTGCTTGAATTTGATGTATTTGAGCCGATGGACTCTTAGAAACAGTGTATCTACCTCCATGGGATAGTGATAAGGTTTATGTGCACTCTACCACCCCCAAACCCCTTTTGGTAGGATTTCATGGGTATATTGTCGTTGTCAATATTGTCCAATAGTGTAAAGAAAATGATGCACAAATCATTTCGTATTAGCAGAGTTCAGAAAACAATCGCATCCCTTGACGCGTGATATAGACAATCTATCCTAATGCAAGCATTATAAGTAGTGTATTAGCCGAGTTAAGAATACAATCGCATCCCTTGACACGTGATATAGACAATCTACCCTATGCAAGCATTATAAGTGGTTATTTTTACGGCTCGAATTCGTGAAAACAATCACATCCCTTGACACTTGACAAATGGCAACTCAAGTTTTTACTTTTGGAGTTTCCCACTTATAATAATATAGATTTGATTCTTATGTAAAACAGCCTGATCAACTGTCAATAATTGGTTATTTCTGATAAAAACCTAACATTTGTTTCCCATTTGCTAAGAAACATAATTTATACAGTGAATATATGATAACACAGCTTCATTGCCAATAACAAGTTAAGAAGTGTACCTATGAAATGTAACCTTCTTTTCTCCCCTTCAGGAAGAGAATGATTGAACAAATTTGTAAGATTGGAAGACTGGTGTTGTAAGAAACTCTACTTCTGCATAAGTTGATTGTTTTGTTGCATAAGATGGTTGATACTCAATTTGCACCAATATGAACAGCCATGTCAAGACCAACATGTTTGTTTTCACCCGATTCAGATATGGACTCTCCGACATGTTTGTTTCCAACCAATTCAGGTTTGGACTCTTCGACATGTTTGTTTCCATCTGATTCAGTTTTGGACTCTCCAACACGTTTGTTTTCACCTGATTCCGCTTTGGACTCTTTGACATGTTTGTTTTCACCTGCTTCAGTTTTCGACTCTCTGATATGTTTCATTTCACCTGATTCAGTTTTGGACTCCACGACATGTTTCTTTTCACCTGATTCGATTCTGGAGTCTTCACGTATGCCTGCTGTACCGGCATCAGGTGCTACTGAAATTTGGCTTGTAGGCCTAGACGTTGGGAAATCATGGACATGCTGTCCTTCATATGTTGTAATGACTAATTTTGGATCATGGGATGCCCTCTCCACATGCTTCTTCACAGGGCAACCTGCAACCGAGCATCGGTAGTAACTCCTACAGATGGAGAAGTTCGCATTAGAGAAAGAAAAAGCATTTCAGATAGAAACGTTACCAAAATAAGAAACAAGTAATCAAAGCAACACACGAAGTGGAACCTCACGGGGACTACAAAACATAAAAAAATTATTTCACTAGGTATGTTGTTGATAATGGACTGTATTAGGCAGAACACAGAAACGTGCCCTTTAACTTGGCCTCAACTGACATCGATGCCCTCTAACTATGGGTGTGCACAAGTAGGCACTTAAACTTGTATAAAAGTGAGCAAACCATCCTACGTGGCATATTTTGTGTCCTACATGGCGCCTCACATGTATTATGTCACGTAGGACGCATGTGTCTACTTGTTCAATTTATTACAAGAATAAGTGTCTACTGGTGTAAATACAAAGTCGGAGAGCATAGATGTCAGTTGAAGCCAAGTAAAAGGACATATTTATGTATTATGTCATTGTATCAATACACTTCTGTAGTGTTGAAGAGTCCAACATCAGATTAAAAAGGGAATGGCAGTCTCCCTAGATGGCCTAAGATCCATTTCTTTACAAGTAGATAAGCCAATGTAAAATTTCAATAACTATAGCAATTTTTTGCAAAATATGCATTAAGCAACCACTCATGTACTATTATCACGCTTACAGAAAACAAACATAGTTCATATTTGACAGGAACAAAAACTATTCAACTCATGTCTGACAACTGTTGAATTTTCGTTGCACCTTATCAATCCAAACAAAGAAGTAAGGTAAAACATGGTATAGATAATTGACTGCAAAAATCATAATTTTCTGGATTACCATTAGACGAGTACAAATGCGCAGAACTTCATTTTAAATCCATCTTTCCAGATTATAAATAATTGCAAGAAATGGAAGTGACCCATAAAGAAAGATCTTTTTTCCACCAATAGTATAGTTTCTAGATTTTACTATCATTGACAGCATTATACGTATCATCAGACTACTATCTAAAAGCTCTGCAGCAAAATATACTGCGGATTAAAAACAGATAGTGAGGAACGATAACACCTGATATTCAAAAGCGCTGATAAAAGAAAACTTCAGGCATGGGCATACCAGATTTGTACATACATGTTTGAAGTATTAATTATATGTACCTCGGATTTGGATTGCCTTTGACAATTTTTTGCCCATATTTGCGCCAACGCTGACCATCGTTGATTATATCTACTTCGCTCACGGTCTGAACAATGTGTCGTGGTTCACTATGGGACTTAACAGGTGGAGTATCATCCGTAGCTACTGTGTCCTTTTTTCTGTAGCAAAATAATAACAAAATTATTAATTTTAAAAGAGTATCTAGACCTTAAAACACCAAAGACAAACACAGCTTGGGCTTCAACATACTGTTTTTTTGAGTCTGCACCATCACCCTTATCGACTTCATTTTCTAATTTATGTCGCTTCAAAGGCGTAACCTTCACACTATCACAAGCTGATACAATGGCCAACGCTAGCGGGGCTTCTGGTGGCTTACTAGGTTCACATGTTTCTCGGGGCGTAGAAGATTTCTCACCTTCAGCTGATAAATGTCACTTATAAAATTAGTAAAGGAAGTAGGTCAAAGAAACTCATAATTCACTCAGCGATCTCGGGTACCTTCTAATGCAGTGATAATTGGAATGTCTGGCCGTTTCATTTGCAAAGGGAGTACATACTCGGGGGACATCTGGGGAACACTTAGAGTTTCCGGATGCTCATGCTTCCCAATATAGTGGATATCTGTAATATGCCCGTCATGTGATCTCTCCACTTGCTTTTTTGCTAGACAATTAGGGAATGTGCACTTGTAATAACTCCGAGTAAACTCATTTCCTTTCACAAGCTTCTGACCATATTTTCGCCAGTTATATCCATCTTCTGATGGTTTTTCAGGTGCCTTGAGGAGAGTCGTTCCTTGATCAGACGTCAACCCATGGGCACTAGTGTCAGGGTTCCGCCTTGGTTGCAACTTATCCAAAGCTTTCTCACGCTTTATGGTATAACTTACTCGTTGTAGATCAGACTGTGATACAAAAACCTCCATGTTCGAACTTCGCATTTGATCTGAAGAATCTGAAGCCTTACCAGATAACACGGAAACCACTTTGTCTTTTACACTAGATTCTGATCCACATGATTTTGCATCTGAGTCCTTTGGTAAACTAGAAAGTTGACTAGATCCAGATGCATCAGCCTCACTCTTAACAACCTGTTGCTTCCGCACATTTTCTGACTGGTTATCTTGTACTCTAGAAAGAGAAATAGCTTCTTGATTGGATTGTGACACATTAATCTCTTTATCACATTGACTCAGCCTCTTCTGCAGTTCACCAGAAACAACATCAGCTTTTAACTCTAATTTGCTGGTTGCAGGGTCAGGGTCCGGCTTCTGCTCTAAATTCTCAGAGAAAACTTCATCCGTTGCCTCTTCTTTAGGGGTACCCATTATCCTGCGCAAAGACGGTCTTTGAATTATGAGTACCAAATTATACACACTTTTGGCAGGGGAATGAAGTACAAGTTTATGGGCTTACAAAATCATATTCCAGCTATCATGCTGTGCATTAAAGAAGTAATTAGCAGGAATATAGAAGCTGTGATTTAAAAGTTCAACAGTTATTGAACTTGAACCTATTTGAACATGAAGGACCTGAGAACAGAAAAACATAGAAGTTCATGGAAAAAAAAGCATTCTGTTGACAGTACTGACCGACAAGTTGCTCAGACTTAGGTGAGGATACCCAACACAGATGCGGATCCAAGGGTAGGATTTAGCAAAATCCAAAATTTAAGATACGGGGGTACAGATCAAGGTTTGGATACTCGTGCTAGGATCCGGTTAAAAAAATCAAAATTACAAAAGTGGAGCTATAAAGACATTCTAATGTTTGAGAGATATGCGCATTAAAAAAACATATTTTGATACTCAAAAAATCAACATGCAAATAATTAATTTAGAAATTATTATTCTTTTTTATGAAAAAGAAACATCTATAAAGAGCAAACATTGACCAAGAGGAAAAGCTAAAAAAAAGATTGAAGGTATGACATTTCCCATGTCTTAACTCTGTTTTATCTTTTATTTTGAGAAATCAAAATCTCAATTTTCCCCCAAAATTAGTCCTATTCTATGTGGGTTAACCGAATCCCGTATCCGCAACTGTGTTGTGCCGACATGGGTTCGGCAGCAAAAATGAAGAATCTGCCAAACTGGGAAGTAAACTACTGAAAAGGAAAGAAGAAAAGCTACCTTCATTTTGCAATCTACGAACTACACATATTTCATTATCTAACCTTTTCTTCTAGTTAATTTCTCTTTACTGGAGAAAATACCTTACTTAAAGCGCAATGACAATGCATATTCGTATTTCTTTAATCATTACAACCACGAAAACTGTAAACCATGCCCTAAATTTTCCTTTCTATACAAAATTTTCACCTAGAAGGAGTTATACAAATTGGAAAAATAGTTAACATGTCACGCAAAATATATAGTTTCTTTCTCGCTCTTTTTATAAGTTCGAAGCAATTTTTGTATTATATCTTAGCTAGGATTTATGTGTAGAAAGGAACAGCAGTAATAATTTGCAACTGCTTTCTGGTGATAGTACTACTGACATTTGTAGACGTACAATTTATGATACTTGAACATTTCCCATCGCTGTACACAAACCAAAACAATGGTCAATTCTAAGATCAATGAATGTGAAGAGCTGAACTATTCCCACTTGATAAGTGAAGCCACGTGGAAGTGCAAAAGAGAGAAAAGAAAAGAAAATGGAAAAAATAGGGTGGTTAGACCATCTAAGTTGTGGTTGTGCAGTTGGAACTTACTAAATAAGTAGGTATCCTAAAGGTTATAGATAGTTGATACAGAACGCCATTTTCAGAAGTTGTAACCATGAAAAGTTGTGTTATTATATGACATGACAAGTCAGAAATGGGATTGGTGCCATTGACGAGATGACTAAACTCTACACTGTTTCTTTTGGAAATGACGAGAGAAAAGACTTGAAAATCTAGGAATTTTCCTATATGGGGCCATGAACAAGGCGAACCAATCAATTTTCATATGACCACGCGAAGCAACATGAACTCTAAAGCAAATCTTGGGACACTTTATCGGCATTCCAATTTAGCAATGACTACATATGTTTATGAAGAAAAACTGGGTTTTCACAACACCTTCCTGCTAGAGTCTTACCAACAACTCAAAAGGATGCAAAAATCAATCAGAAAGGAGAAAAAACTAGCACCATAAACATAGCAAATTTTAATAACATAGAGTGACATCAAGTAACCATTAAAGCACAAGTCTTTAATCAGCATAAGCTTTAGAACATACCGAAATTCCACAACACTCCAGAAAACATTAGAAATCCAGAAATAGTAGAACAACCAAACGTAAGAATCGAAAATAAAACTGAACTACAGAAAAAAACCATCAACTCAAAACCCCAAATTCACAAAATAATAATCCCTAGAATGTAACGAAATTCTACAACACTCGAGAAACCATTAGAAACCCAAAAACAATAGCACACAGAAAACAAAAGAATTGAAAACAAAACTGGACAAAAACCAATCGAGAATCTTATCAGCTCAATTGGTTGGCTACCTAAACTTTCCCCTTGTTGATGAAGGTTCGATTCCTCACCTTGTAACCCCCTCCTCCGTTTCCCTTTCCCCCACCTCCGAAAAAGAAAAACTAGAAAAAAATCCATCAATTCAAGACCCAAATTCACAAGATGATAATCCCTAGAACGTAACGAAATTCTACAACACTCTAGAAAACATTAGAAACCCCAGATACAGTAACACAAAAGGCAAAGAATTGAAAGCCAAACTGGAGAAAACTCATCAATTCAAAACCCCAAATTCACAATAAAATAAGCTCTACAGCATATATCAATTCTATAGAACTCTAAAAAAGAATTACTAACCCAGAAACAGTAATACAAAAACAAAGCAAAAGTATCGATTTTTCGTAAAACACATAATTCAAAACCCCAAATTCACATATAATTAGCTCTACAACATATCACAATTCTAAAAAACTCAAAAAAAAAAAAATCATAAACCCAGAAACAGCAATACAAAAACAAAGCAAAAGAACATTTTTTCATAAAATCCATCAATTCAAAACCCCAAATTCACAATATAATTAGCTCAACAACACATCTCCATTCTACAAAACTCAAAAAAAAAAAATCATAAACCCAGAAACAGCAGTACAAAAACAAACCAAAAAGAATCAATTTTTCACAAACCCCATCAATTCAAAACCTCAAATTCACAACAAAATAAGCTCTACAACACAACAACATTCTACAACACTCAATAAAACATCAAACAAAAAAAAACTGAAAAATCACAAAATAATTAACAATCCGTACCTTCTTCTTCCTCCTGCTCAATTTTTGCCCCAATTTTCACCTGGGGTTTCTTGATTCCTTCTTATCAACCAACAGAGAAACTCAAAAAGGGTAGCTGTTCATTGACTTGGACCAAGTACTACTACTACCTACACAGCTAACCAAAAACCAAAAAAAAAAAAAATTACTAATACAAAAGTATTAGTACTAATAATCAAGAATCTAAATTTACTTGTTCAACTTTTGGATTAGAGTGAACTCAGCCGTTGGATTTGCTTAACAAACTTTTGTGAAGGGGCCATTGAAATTGGTAAAGATTGCTTTTTTATGATTTATATGAAAGGGAAACTATTATTTCCTAAATGGTTTTTCCTACTAAGGACACGTGTTAGATGGTTATTGGTACAAATTATACACAAAAATATTTTTTTTATAAAATTAGTTTTTGACTTTTTCCTTTATTACTATTTCATTTTTGACTTCTTCTTTATTTTACAGTAATGGTGTTTTAATGTATATTGGTTATAGTCAACTTTAATTAAGTTGGGATTATACATAGTAATTATTATTTTTTACTTGTTTATATGTTTCTTAAGAAATTATGTATTTTGAATATCATATGCTCAATTATTTAGGAATCGTTTGTTAGCTGGTTAGATTTATGTTAGTATTCGTAATATATGGATTAGTTATGAGAGAATTTATGTAGTATTTTCTGCGGAGTTTAGTTATCATGTAGAAATTATGTGTTTTGAATATCATATTCTTAGTTATTTAGGAGTCATTTGTTAGTTGGTTAGATTTGTGTTGATATTCGTAATATATGAATTAGTTATGAGGAAATTTATGTAGTATTTTCTGCAATGGTTAATTATCATGTATTATTAGTTATTCCATCTTTTCTTAAAAGGTAAAATAATACTTAAATTCTCTCATCACTTATAGAGTATATGTTTGTTTATGCGAATTTTCAAATCGCAAATCGTATTAATTTTATGTATGAATAGATTTCCTTCTAACAAGCTATTAAAGGTAACATTACTTATACGCTATTTGATATTTGCATAACTCGCCTTTGATCCAAATCAACGGTCGTGAAATTGAAATATGTTAACGAATTTCACTTAAGATTTTCTATGATAATTAAGTAATTCCAAGAACGCCTTTTAAAACGATGAATCATGTAGTTATTAGAGCAAAGTGAATGAACAAAGATGTTTCATTTTTTTTTCTAGTTGTTTTGACTTTACCACATTTTATAATGCTTAAATAAAATAATGTAATTACCTTAAAACTTTTTGATATCATAATGATATCGTCCTTAATTTACATTTCACTATATCGATCTTAGTAAAAAAAATTGATTTAGATATACATGATATAGTAATTTCATTTAAATCTAGCATCAACACTGTGTTGGTTAAATTATATAAGTGTAGGGAAAATGAAAAGTTATATTCCATTAGCTCCTAGCACATAGTTCGGATTCTCTAAAAGATGTTGTCAAATTCTTAAAAAATGAGATATATTTGGAGGATCTAACGTGCACCAAATAAAATATCCTCTGGCAATGGCCTCATGAAAACTGTTTTGCACCCATTTCTTGTTAATCTGTTATTATTTTTCCTTCGTTCGTACTTTGATTACTCTTTTTTGAGTTGAGAATTTATCAAATAATCTTTCCACACCATAAAAATAAAGTTAAGATCGTAATACATTCTATTCTCTCCAAATCATTTTAAATATTTAAACTAGGTATGTTATAGTTATTATATTTAATCAAAGGGATTAGCTTGAATTGATATTAAATTCAATATTATAATTTGCATAACTTATTTCATATAGAAGGAGTCCTAACGATTGGTAAATGACATTGGAATAATTAGTTATAAAATTATGAATACAATAATATAGTGTTTGATTGATCACCATAAAAAGAAACTATGATATAATATTAATTATTTAATATTTTATCTAAATTCTGTATTTACTATTTTTGTTATTAAAGACCAGTAATGTATATTCATATGTTGATATAATGAATTAACTTTAATCATTTGGTATTGAAATCTAAAATGTAATATTCTAATATTTAAATATTCAAATATGTATTATTTCTTGTATATAATGAAAAGCCACAAGGTTGTTTTCACTATGAGTATTATAATAAGTCAAGGAATTTTATCTTGACTTTATTGATCCCAATGACATGTTTGATTAATATTTAATTAAATTTTTGTGATTAAGAATTATTGCTTATACTTAAACATGTTTTCTAATTTGGCCTTAACTGATACCTACGTCCTTTAATTTTGAGTATGCACAAATAGACATGACTTAAACTTGTTTAAAATTTAACAAACAGATATATTTGTGTTATATGGCGTCCCACATGATAATTTTGTGTCATATGTGACATCCTCCATGAATTATGATGTAAAACTCGTGTGTCTAATAGTTCAATTTTGTACAAATTTAAGTGTCTACATCCAAAATTTGAGGACATAGCTAAAATCAAATTAAGCACCATATTCATGTATTATGTTTTTATTTATTCCATGATTTTCAATGCAAAATTAAAAACAAAGATATTCCATTGGTAAGAAAATCGTTTGCATCATATGTTAACATCAAATCAATGAATGAATAACATATATTTGAATATAAATAATAGTCACTTAATTTTAATCAATTAACGTATATTTTTGTTCTTACCTACAATAAATTAAATTAATTCGACATAAATATTTGATACGAATATATATTTGGCATAATTCATCCATCCATCCATCCATCTATCCCTTCACCTTTCTTGATGGTGAAGTAACTAATTTCAAATTGAGGTTGAAATAATACACACAAATTTTCAATTACAAATTATATGCAAATTGAACTTAGCTCAAAGTTTATTACTCCCTCCGTCCGATATTGTTTGTCATGTTGTGCTTTTTGAAAGTCTATTTGATTAATTTTCAAAGTTAAATTAAATTATATTACTTCGATATTTCAAACAAAAAATTAGATATTCTAAAACTATATGAAATGTACTATAACTTGCAATTTTTTTTGCATATTAATATGATGAAAAAATACATCTTAAAATATTAATCAAAGTTTTTATAGTTTTTGACTCTAAAATAGAAACGATGACAAATAATACTGAACGGAGGGAGTACAATAAAAAAATAACAAGTAATATTTTTTTCCTTTTTTAGATTTGGTCCATTTTTTTTTTTTGGTCCAAAATAAAAAGTTCCTTTTATTATTCACAACCCCTTCATCTATCAAAAACATCACAAACCAAAACCAAGAAAAAACTTCAAAACTCAAAACAAATTTTCCTTGTACATTACATCAAAATTTTCTCACAAAAAGTATATATATAAGGAAAGAAATTAGAGCACAAGCAAAACCAAATCCTTTAGATCAAATCACACCAAAATTTTCTCTCTCATTACCACATATATTCTCCATTCTTCTTGTTCTTAGCAAAAAAAAGAAAAATTAAACTAAAAAAAGGAAAAAAAAATTAATTTAATCATCAAAATCAAAACTTTTTAAAAGGGTTGAATCAATCTGTTGTTGTTATCATAGTGTGTAAAAAATCTTGAAGAAAAAAAATAAAATCTTGAAAAAAGAACAGTGGGAACAGAAAAGTAAAGAGGGCTAATATAGAGGAGGAAGAACATCGCCCTCGGTTCTAGTTACTGTGCCTCCTCTGTAGATCTTATTGATTTGGGTGATTTTGTTAAATGGGTATTGTTGAAAAGATAGATTCTTGATTTGGGTATTTGTTAATTTTATTATTTTTTTTTATGAAAAAAGTTTGATGAAATCATTTTTCATTGTTGGGGTTGTTTTGATCCGTTTAGTTTGATTGAATCTGATAATTATTGGATCAGTTACAGATTGTTGTGTGTCTCTGAAGCTCTTCATTGTACTTCACAGTAAAAAAGGTATGTTCTTTACTGTTTTGGCTGTTGTTTCCTTAATCTGTATATCTTTTTTTTTTGTTAAGTAATGGATGTGGAATTTAATATTGTATTTTGGATTTAGTTTGAGGTGTTTCATTTTCTGTAATATGGGTTTTTTCTTATGATGTTGTAGTAAGAATGCTTTGTCATTTCTTTTGTTTTGAGCTGAGGTCCTTCTGAGGTAGGGGTAAGGTGCGCGTGTGGTAATGTTGTTGTTGTTGGGTTGTTCCTATGAGCAAATGTTATTTGGTTTATTTTTTGGCTTGACATTGCATAATGTTGAATGGAAAGTTTGGAAATGAGTATTTTATGACCATTGATTTTGGTATTGTAGGAAAATGCAAGTTGATCTTGGTAAGTTATTCGTTGGTGGGATTTCATGGGACACAGACGATGAGCGTCTGAAGGAGTATTTTAGTACTTTTGGGGAGGTTGTAGAAGCTGTAATTATGAAGGATAGGACTACTGGCCGTGCTCGTGGTTTCGGTTTTGTGGTCTTTGCTGATCCTGCTGCTGCTGAGAGGGTAGTAAAGGAGAAACACAACATTGATGGCAGGATGGTAAGATCTTTAAGTTTGCTACATTCTTTCCAATTTGGTTTTATTTTGTTATATCACCGCTTAGCATGACAGTGTTACGAAGATATAACCAAAATGATGTAATATTTAACCAAATGCTCTGGGCCTTCATGGTATTGTTGATGTTCTCAAGCAATGCTGCTTGTTAATCTTACTTGAATAGCATTTTGTCATCAAACTTTTCTGGTCTTCTACTTTGATCTGAGCTTTGAGTGCCAGAAGTGCACAACTTAAGATCTCTAGTTACTTCATTTACCCGAGATTTCTTACAATCCTCATTTTACAGGTAGAAGCAAAGAGGGCAGTTCCACGGGATGACCAGAGCACGACAAGTAGAAGCAGTCCTAGTATTCATGGTTCTCCTAGTCCTGGTCCAGGACGTACAAGAAAGATTTTCGTTGGTGGTTTAGCATCCACTGTCACTGAGACTGCCTTTAAGCAGTATTTTGAGCAATTTGGAACAATCACAGATGCAGTAGTTATGTATGATCATAACACTCAAAGGCCTAGGGGATTTGGATTCATCACTTATGATTCAGAGGATGCAGTGGATAAAGTCTTGCTCAAGTCTTACCATGAGCTGAATGATAAAATGGTTGAGGTCAAGCGTGCTGTCCCCAAAGAGTTATCCCCAGGTCCTAGCCAAAGTCCACTTGGTCGGTACAGCTATGGATTAAATAGGATGAATAACTTCCTTGATGGGTATGCACAGGGATACTCTCCAAATACAGTTGGAGGATATGGAGTCGGTATGGATGGTAGATTTAGCCCAATCACTGGGGGTAGGAGTGTCTTTACTCCATTTGGTTCTGGTTATGGTATGGGTCTTAACTTTGAACCAGGTCTGAGCCCAGGATATGGTGGTAGTGCAAATGTTAACAGTAGTTTAAGCTATGGACGGGGACTGAATCCATATTATAGCTCAAGCAGACTTGGTGGTGGCATTGGGTTTGACGGAGGAAGTGGGGGAGGAAACACTTCTTTCTTAAATTCAGCAAATCGCAGTTTATGGGGTGATGGAGGACTGCACCATGGGACGACCTCGACAAGCTCTAGCAACTTTTTAGTATCTGGAACTGGTGGAAACATTGGAGGAGGAAGCTTTAGCAACAGTGGAGTTTGGGGTTCATCAATTTCCTCTCAAGGCGGGGGAAATGTTTCTAGCAAAAATGGAAATCTCGGATATGTGAATGGTGACAGCATATATGGGATGGCAGGAGGCTATGGCAGAAACGTCACTAAACGTGGAGCCGCTATGCCATCAGGATCCAGGGGTAGTTATGATGGGGGGCCTTTAGCTGATTTATATGGTAGTGGTTTGGGATATGATGATCACACTTGGCGTCCCTCAAATTCTGAGCAGGATGCAACCGGTTCTCTTGGTTATGGACTAGGCAATGGACCTTCTGACATGTCACCTCAAAGTACTTCAGGTTATGTTGGTAGTTATGGAGTTGGCAATAGACAACCAAACAGAGGTAAGCTTCACATGGTTAAGCTGTTGTCTTGTTGTCATTATTATTATCTTGGACAAGTATAACTCTCATATGATCATATTATATAAGCTTCTAGCTATCTGCATCAACGTTAAGTTCTTCGCGTAGAGTAAGATTGTGCTTAAACTTCGTCTTTAGGCTCTTTACTTTCCCTAGAGAAAAGAGAGTGTATGTTACTGTCAAGTTATCCCGTCATCTTTTTGGCAATTTCCATTTATTTGGCTAAATTTTACTCATTGTTGGATGTACCGTTGTTGTCTTAGAATTCTAGTTATTCCCCTCTTTCTCAATCCATGTCTGCCAGCTAAAGTTTACTAATTTTAGGACTTGGTATTTATAAAATTGGGTTCTCAACACAGTGAACTTTAACACTGTTTATTTGATAATTTGGTTGTTTTCGTTCTTTTCTGTAACTTAAGCTACATGAGTATAATTTCCACGTGCATCAAAAGATGGAGACTTTCTTGGATCAGAAAATAATAGTGCATACCCTATTATTGAAGTCTAGTTGTATGTAGTCTTGATGGTCTGGAAGTGATGTTTATGTTTTAAACTATTTATTTTGAAAGTTTACTTTATCCAGTAAACTGTTCCTACAAAAAGAGAGCCAAATAATTAATGTGCATTACTATCTATATAAATGATATAGCATTGTGGGATCGAAGACCTAAAAGATAGTTTATTTTGTTAAGCATGGTAAAATAGAGTCAAGAAACTTGAAATCAAATTTGTGCTATTTACAAGAAATATGATATATTGACCAGATATTAAACAATTTTTTTTCATGGGAAAAATACAGGATTTTTTTTTTGAACTTGTTTTGGTTTGATCATAATATCTGATATTTCATGTAAGTATGTGTTATTATAAAACTTCCCCATGATTTTGTATATGTTCTCTAACTCAAATGGATCGGAAGTCCTTTTATATCTGTTGCGCCAACTCTCGTAGGAGTAGAGACTATAATTGATGAGCTAAAACAGCCCTCACATAACCGTATAGATAGAATTGATTCATGCGTTCCATAACATCTCTTCTCACTGTCTCAATTGAAAAAATGCAATAACTAAAATTTAACCATAAGCTTGTTGGCGTCTGCTACATAAATTCTCACTATCTAGTTTGCTCCATTTAGACTTGTCTAATGGTAGCTACCAGTAAGAGTGGTCTTCATCTCAACTAGTTCGTATCACCTATATGGATCGTATTCTATTTTTCGCTAAAGTCTGCATGAACTCCAAGAGACTTTAGGTCTTTTTAAGACTTCCTTCTTTGTCATTTTAGGTGTACTTTGTCCCTTTTAAACACTTTCAACCATATGTTTGACAACTTACTCTTACAAACCAGTGCTTGTGGAGCTCTACGTAGAACATGACTAAACCATTTTAAACAACCTTCTCTTATCTTAATTTTGTATGATTGCAAATCTATCCTATCTCTCGCATCTCTGTGACGCCCATATTGTGGATATGTTGGATGTAGAGGCCGAACATTCACTCATCATAGACCATTGCTAACTTTACAACCATTCTAATAGGACTTGCCTTTACTTTGATATGGTATCATTCTGTTTGCGTAATACTCTGGTAGTACTTCTCCCTTTACTTTCTTTTTTCAGTTTTTTTTATATCTTCATCTATCATGCGATTCTCATGGAGCATTGAGCCTAGATATCCGACTTGTCCACATTTAAGCATTTAAAACTAGGTCACTTCAATTCAACTCTTTGTATGCTGGATAACTCATATATTTCGCTGTGACATCGTTTGGAACTTCTCCCTTCTTGTTACATGTCCTTATATACCCTCTCAAGCTCCTCCTCCTTGATGCTAACTTCTGGAAAATAAAATAAGAGAGAGCATTGCAACTGCTTTTTCGTTCATTGGCAAATCTTTCTGTGAAAAGATCTCTGGCAGTTACAACAAGGGAACTGTCATTTTCATTGGTCCTCGGACAATTCTTTCAACTGGACCTCTGTTTTCTTTTTACACTTCCTGTGAAGTCCTAGAAATTCTTGCTGATGCACTTGAAGCACACAATAAGGACAGTATCATTTGGATTCCTAGTGCACCAGCAGCACTATTTATTTTCATAATGTTAATTTACTCAGCCTCTCTTTTAGAGCCTAGTGAAGGCCAACGTCAACTAACTTCCCCACCTGCTATGTATAATCTTATCGAGCAACACTTCTGCTTCGGTTTCTTTCAGACAAATGATAGATGATCTTTACCTTTTGTTGCCACTTTTACAACTGTTCTTTGAGACAGGTCCATTAGGCCCTCATATTTCATGTCAAGGTGTTCTATTGTATATTGGATGGTTGTCATTTGGGTTTGACATCTCTTTCTCTGATTCCATCAGCTCTTTCCCCCTCTACTTTCATAATTTACTGAGGATATTAGATTGCTAAGTTCCGACTTGTTCCTCCCAAAGGGCAATTTCTCCATTTCTAAAAGCCTCATAGAAGTGTAAATAATTAGTCTGAGGCACAAAGAATCCTTTGGACCGTGACATGGTTAGGTTTTTCCGCAATTGCCAAATGCCTGCAGATTAGCGCATCCGTGCCCTTTTGTGCTTCCATTTCTGACCAAAAGGTGGTCTACTTTTTTTCTCACTGGCTTCCCGACCTTGAAAATGGTCAGGTAGCCTTCATGGTTTGTTGTCTCTTCCTCTACTGATCGCAAGCACTGAGACAGATACATGTGATGAGAGAATAAAAGGATCCTTGTGATAGAAATGACACAGCTTTTATTTATCAGATAATATACGGAGGCAAAGTCATGTCTTAGTATTCTTTCTTAAAATGAAATTGTTGTATGCTATGGGAAGTTGACAAAGCTTTTCGAAGGACAATTTCATTGCTCATGACTGTCATCACTGAAATGCCTGAAAAACATATCATCTTGAGTTTCTTTACTTAGTTTTCATGTAGTCCTTGTTTATATATCTTGAGGCATGAGCTTCGACCAAATAGTTTTGTCCTTGTACTCTTAGCTTCTTTTATTACACATGATATTTTCCTTAAATTTCCTTCCCATCCTCTCTTCTCATAGATGTATGCACATTTGCAGTTCTTCGAGTCGCGATGTCAGATAATGCTATGTTTTAATCTAATGTTCTTCTGTCGATGCAGGAATGGACGGCTAGGAGAATGCCTCGAATCAAGGCTGTTATAGTACGCGAGATCTTTTTCCGCCTAAGTTGAATCATGAATTTTGAATATTTCCACAAATTACATAAAACTTGAGAAGTTATAAGAGTTGGACTTCCTTTTGTAGGGCACTTGGAATGCCTGCTTTTTGAAGGTCTAGAGATAGAACTTTGCAAGACACTTTGTTTTAAAATGATAATTTTTTTTTTTGGAGTTATGTTTTAGAAATTTCCTCTTTTTTCCCCCTTTCAAGTAAGGTGTAAAATCAAATTGCAGCTGCAGCAATACATACAAAGGAAATAGACAGTTTATTTTTGCACAAAATTTTTATATTCCATGTTTTTGCTGTAAACGCGTTGAATGTTATGTAATGCTTTCTCTATTATTTGCTACGTCTTCTTTACTTCTGTATTGTTCTTTTTCTTTCTGCTCTGATATATGCGATACTTGAGCTTAGAGTCTTTTGGAAATGACCTTTCTACCTCCACGAGGTAGGAGTAAGATTTTCGTACATTTTACTTTTCATATGATTGTACGAGTATTTTATATATTGAGAGCATATGCTATATGTTTCTTTATCGGTATTATTTCATCTTTTGTTCTTCTTTCGCCTCCTCTCGAGGTATGGATCTATTAGTAACAATTTTTTGCTCTCTCAAGGACAGTGGTAAGTCTATATACACCTTATCATGTTTATATCTCACCAGTGGAACTATTTTGATATGTTATTGTGATTTATGTCGAAAAAATTTACGTTCTTTAAGTATGAGTACTTTTATCGACTTATGGGTTCATAATTGGTCCTATTGAGTAAAACATATTATTAGGTAATTATAGTGCAAATAACTGTTTATAATAAATATTGATTGATAAATTGGAAAATAAGATAGGTAACATGCCATCATAGGTTAAAAATGTTTTATCCTTTTGGTGGATTATACTTAACATTTACCATTAGTTTTAGATTAACTATAAATAAATAAAAATCAAATGTCAAGATGGCCGAGTTGGTCTAAGGCGCCAGTTTCAGGTACTGGTCCGAAAGGGCATGGGTTCGAATCCCATTCTTGACAAACATATTTTTTTCTACGAGTCGCGAGAGACATGTCCAAAACATTGCAAGCTATCTCACTTTTTTTTTTTATCTCAACGTACCTTTTACTCGCATCTTCTGATAAATATAGTCATTTTTAATCTTATTTGATCGTGTATGAACGTACATCTATCTTAACATTCGCATATTTGCAACACTCATCTTATGAATACGAGTTCAAATCATGAGAATAACAAGTATCAATTTGTATATAAATAGTAAATGTAACCAAATAACAAATCTCATTCCTCACATAACACAATCAACAAAAAATGTAACAAAAAAAATACATTATACATCAAAACCAAAAAAAAAAAAACCAAAAAAAAAAAAACAGATGCAAACATAAGTTAAAACAATAACTTACAAAAACATCAACAATTGCCAAGAACAATTGATCCAATAGTTTGGCCATTTACTGAAGTTGAACCCTAGAAATTCAAACAGGGGAAACTACGAGTCAATTTCACGTATGATCATTGAACTTTACTTAAAATAACATTAGTGGCAAAACTACTATTATCACGTTAACAAAAGCGGATCCAAGTTTTAAGTTTATAGGCTGAAAAACCCCTCTTTTTTTGTTTATTGAGTTTTGAATAAACTATTTATACATATTACATATAATAATGTTAATTATAAAATATAGGATTTGAGCCAAAATTATCGGTAACTTTTATTGTGGTTCCACCCTTGGGATAAAATAACGAAACTACTTAGATTCGATTTTGATCGATCAAAACCCCTCCTTAGCACTTTTCTTTTAAAAAAAGAAGTTCAATAACTAGTTATACATAGGTTTAGAAGGATCTAGATCAATTATAACCTAAGTTGCTCAGAATATTCAAAGATGTTATTGCATATGTGTCTTATTCATTAAAATATATTATTTTTGGAAAATCTGACACTACCTGATGACATTTCGAAAGAGTTCGAGTAACATAACTTTAAACCCCCAGTAACCGCACACCCCAACCTCACCCCATCCCATACACAATTTTTTTTTTTAAATTTATTTATTAAAAAACACAAAAGACATGTAAGTATGATAATGGAAGAACTAACCTAAGACAGAGCAGCAAAGGTTTAGGGACAAAATTGTAATGGATATTGAAGATGCAAAGAGAGAGTGTATATATATAAAGAGCCATATGGAGAAAGGATAAATGTAGGATTAGGTTCAAATTTATTATTTTTGTTTACAACTCGTTCTTCGATAAAATTAGTGTCATCTGACCAAAAAGGTAGTGGGTTCGAGTTGTGAGAACAACCTCTTGAAAGTCTGCATTCAATATATTGTTGTATGGTTTAGCTCTTCCTCGAACCTCGCACATAGTGGAGTTTAGTACATTAAGCTATTTTCTTTTCTTTTTTTACCTAATTGTCTTATACTTGCATTGAGATTTTCGACTAATTAGACTTCTGCGTCACATAAGATTTAAGGAGAAAATACTTCCTATTAAAGATTTTTTTCATCTCAATGCATGAACATGAAATCTCTGACTAAGCCAAAGAGATTTTATCCATTCTACCACGACCTTTAATAATAGGTTCAAATTTTTGTTTGAGACTAACTCTTTACCAAATATAATTTCATTTCGAATCTCAAAAATGAAATATCTAATTAGACACGGATATATATATTTGGTTACCATCACACTATTACTTTTGGTGGTGGATTAGTTATAATTTGACCACCACAAAAAAAAAGAGCATATAATGATGTTGTTTTTATTTATTATATTTAAAAAAAAAAAGAAAAAGAAAAAGAGAAGTTATGATTCTTAGCTGGAAACAATTACTAAAACAATAAAATTGGAAAAAAATAATTTTATTTTTTAATTTTCTAAAATGATAAATATTTTTGAGACAAATAATTTTAGTAAGGATATATTTAATTTGTGTAATTAAATTGTATAATATGAACTACATATATAATTGTGTAAATTTTATATGACATAGTTTTTTGAATAGATATATGTCATTTTTTTTTATATAAATTGTATTTATAATGTATTAATTATTATAAAGTACAAATTGAATTAAAATTATATATGAATTTGTATAAAATTGTCTTAAAATTGTTGGGTATTGGGCCTGGGAATTAGATTGAGAAAGATTGTTGGGCCTAATTAATATGTTTGGGTTGTTGGGCCTATTTAATATGTTTGGGTTGTTGGGCCGTCAAATCTTGTAGGCCCATACTATTCTTCAGTGTTAATACACAATTTGTCTTGAATTCTCTTCAATTATTCTTTTGTTAATCCAACTTTGTGTTCACTTTTATTTATCTTAATTAAAATACTCAAAACTTATAAAAAATATAATATATAAATTGATATTGATAAAATATTTTAAACAATATATCTAGTGATGACATAACAAAAATTATCACCCCTTTGAAAAAATCACAAAAAATGCTTATAAAGCAAGTGTTTCTAATTTGATAAAGTTTAATGTACTTATGATCACAAGAAATGACGTTATTATTGAGTATAATTAAAATATGATACTTCGTCCAGCATAATTGCAAATGGAATGATGTTTTACTGTAATATCAATAGTGATTATAAATTGTTTATTGAGATGTTGTCATCGTTAAATTTCATAATTAAAGATAAGGGAGATGTTAGAACGATTAATACATATCTTCTTGTGACTAATTCTAAAATCAACTATATGAATGTGTGTTAAATATTCATCTGGATCAAGCTATACGGTTGGAGTTATATGCCATGACGTACTCATATGAATATACTCTTAATAATTTGACTCTGGCTTACCAATAACACGATCATATTAAAATAACTAAAATTTATTAATATTTCTTTATAATATTAAATTAGTTAGTAATCAACATTCCATTGTAAATACTATGAATATATACATATTCGCACTTAGTTTTCTATTATTTTCGTGTTATAAATATAAAAATAAATGTTAGTCTAAAGCTAAAAGATCATGTATTACATTCTTAAATTTACCTATTCCATCTTCCTCTTTGCTTTTTCATTTTTATTATGTTTCCTTGATGAAATGTGAGATTTTAAAGCTAAAAGATCATGTTTTAATTTCAAATCTTAAAATTGAACAATAATTTTGTAAAATATAATTCAGATATCCAACGAAAGAAAAGTGTCTCACATTTAGAGTATATAGGAAAGGATAACAAGTAACACAAATAATAAAAAAAAAGAAATAATTGATGGATGTATTCGATACGAAAAAAAATATTTTAAGGAAAAATAATATAAATTTTTTATCTGTTTTCTTGTGTTAGGTACATAAATCATGTGTAATCATAGTTGTGCAACTTGTGAACTCTCTTTTTTTTTTCAGTTTTCATATTTAGAAGGATCAATAATGTTTCAACTTGTGAACTCTCGACCATAAATCAAAATATTTTTTTTTTTTAGATGTTGGGCATTTGACTTTGACTTTTTCTTGTCAAAAGGTGCCACCTAACATATCTTGAAAAAGAAAAAATTATTTAAAGAAATTAAAAAGTCAAAAGAATAATCATGTTATTATTTTTTTTCCCATATAATACTTCACTTCTCCTCCAAATTTCCATCGAGAAACTTTTTTATTTCCACTTTATAGTATCACCGACGCCATTTAATATGATAAAAATAAATAAATTCCCCACCACCATTTTCTCAACTATTGTTCTAGACTATTCACATTTATCTCCTATAGTTTGACCATATATTATATATAATAATCGTGGTGTCTGATTTAATATTAAAAAAATATTGAAATAATATACAAGTACTTTCTTGATCTATGCTCGAAATCTCAGAGACACACTTATACTATATTAATGTCCTATTATCCCCCTGAACTTATTTTTATTAATAATATTCTACCTCTTTTCGGCCTATGTGGCACTATTTTGTGGGTCCAACGCTGATTGACTTTATTTTTTTTAAGATAGTGTCACGTAGGCCGAAAAGGGGTAAAAAATTACTTATAAAATAAATTCAGGGGTAATAGAATAAGTGTTTCTCTGGAATTTCGGACATAGATTAAGAGAGTACTTGTGCATTTTCTAAAAAATATTCAATAATTATAAATTTGATCAAATTTAAAATACCTTTTATAAAATATATGAAAATATATAAAAAGGTTGTTGGACTTAAAAGTAACATTATATTTTGACGCTATAATTATATTTCAAAATATAACAAGTTCATAATTCATAAGATTTTAAATTTTAAATACGATATTAGTATAGTATATGATATGATATGCACCAAGACCAACTTCCTTTAAGTCAAAAGAAATGATGATTTATAAGATTATTAATTTAAATGATGATTTATAAGATTATTAATTTAAATTATATTTTGAGTAATGCACATTAAATTCTCTACTAATTATTCCAAATAATAATAATAATAAGAAGGACCTAGAAGAGAATAAGGAGGAAAAACGCATTAAATTCAACGTAGACTAATTCTTCGAGAGTTTAGTCAAAAAAATGTTAATAATAACAATAATAATAATAATAATAATAATAAATCCCAAATTAAAGCTCTTTTAAGTAGTCCATTTACGTTCTTACCAAAATGTAAAATTTGGTCAGGCTTATTTTTTATTTTTTTCGAAACATTACTTGTCTCAACATAAAATTGTTACAATTTTTTCATATTTTGCTCGTAAAGATGCAAAAATAATTATAATTTGTATTTATGTTCAAACACAACTTTAATTCTTAAATATTATTTTCAACTTTTTTCTATATTTCACGGTTTATCTTCAAACGTCTAATAAATAAAATAAAATTTTTAAAAAAGGAGAGAAATGCTAGGTAATGCACATATTGGTCTGAACTCAAATGTATAGTCAAAAAATGCTTTAATTCTAATTGAATTCCAAATATTATTCAAAGCCATGAGCAAAATGTTGAGTATGTGGGTTTAAAATTCTAAAGAAGATATTTTATCGGATACTCAATCATATTATTTATGAATATTAAATAATTTTTTAAATATAAATATATATTTTGATTAAAGTTATTAGATTTTGTCAATCTCGTCCGCCTCTCTTAGTACTATAAGAAATATATGATTTTTTTAATCACAAATCAACAAAAAAAAATTCGAAAAAATATTAGTTTTTAGTAGTGAAAACATTTTCATATTCTCACTCAAATAGGATAATAGTCTAATGCACATAATATTTCTTATTAGCAGAGTCCGAAGATTGAAGGGCATAACTCAAGAAATATAATGTGGATATTCTATTCTAATACATATTTACACGATTCAAATTTATAACTTACAAATTACACGAATCGAGAATTCCTATTCACATTTTATTTTTTCTAAGAAAATAATAAAACCATAAAGTCAAATAAGATAATGATTATTAAAAAAAAAACTCCATTTTGTGTGTGAATTTAATTTATTGATCATAATATTTTCCAACAAAAGTGGCATGTGGACCAAACTAATATGTCCATTTATAAAATCCATCAAATGCTTCCACTTTCTATCTTTTCTATCACTTTCTACACTTATAACACATTCATAAAATTCATCAAATATAAATAAAAATCTTACCATATCTTATTTTTCAAAATATTCTAAAAAAAAATTAAAATTCTCAAGAAGTGATGAAAATTTTTCATTTCATCTTCTTTCTTCTTCTTCTTATTACAACATTTTCAACAATTCAAGCTCTCCGGCAGCTGCCGGAGCAAGTTTCCGGCACGCCGGCGGCAAGAAAATCACAAGTTTTTCACCCTATAGTTATTGCTCCGGCAGCTCAAGATTTTGAGTCATCCAAGAGAAGAATTCCCACTGGATCAAACCCTTTGCACAACAAGAAAAGATAGATATATATTATCGTTCGGATCAGTTTACGTACACCTTATATTGTTTTAACATACGAGTATCTGCTACCTTCTGCTAACACAGGTTTTAAATAATTATTGTTACACGGATATCAAGACAAGTTTCAAATAACGTAATTCTGTTCATCAAAGTTTTTGCAGATAACAAGAAGAAATTACCTAACTCTTTTTTTATTATTATTGTAACAAAGTCCTATGGTTTTATATATTTTCTTGTTAAAAGGGTTTTATATTTGAGTTTCATTGGTTAACTTTGTACAAAATTATACAACCTTATTTGTAGAAAAATTAAGTTTGATTATGTTATATTTCATTTCTTGCAAGAATTATTAGGATTTTATATCATATCTTGCTTTGTTAATGGACGTTTGGAAAAATTAAAAAAGAAAAGAAGTTTAAATACGTCATCAAATTTTGAGAAAAAGTCCATCAATAACATTCGTTAATAGTTTGATTCATTTATCTCATTTTCGTTTGAGAAAAGATTCACTCGTGCCGTTATTTATCAGAGACATATTTTATTAATTAACTTTACTAGTCACGCTTTGAAGCTCTAAATTTGACTATTCTACTATTTTATGACGTAGTTATTTAATACTGATCAGAATTGCAGTATTTTTTTTTTGTCAAAATAGGATTACTCGAATGGTGAACATCCTTCGCCTAACTTTGAAATTGTAATCAATTTGAGTTAGAAGCAAAAACATTTGTTTTTGATTCTGAGGCCAAGTAATGTAAAACAAAGGTAATAACAATTATTGTTATACAACCACCAAGCATTACTATTAATAGTAATAATAATAAGACTTTTCATAAAAAAAAAAAAAAAGAGCAGTAATAATAAATAGCTAGCTCATTATTTCTATTTCTTCTCACTTGAATGCTAATTTTATTTTTTTCATAATCATTTATGCACCAAGGTAGTACTGATCAAGTTGTTGGCCCATCCCTTCTGGCCTGTCTGCTCATTACCAACAGTTCGGAGCGGACACGGTAGAAATAATATTTACTGATCATTTTTCTTTTTTAAAAAAGTAATTAATGTCATACAGTTTTAGATTTCACGTATGAGTAAAACTTTGAAAATTTATGATAACGACTATGTTTTTTCGTTATATGAGATGAAATGTGGGTTACTTGTTCTTTTGATGATAACGATTAAGGGCCAAGACGCTTTCACGTCCGGGATCATCTGAATCCTGTACTTTTGATGTCGAATATAAACTTTATGTGTAAAATTTTACTTACATTGCAACAAAAGTAGATGGGAACTCACAACTTTTGGATTCGATACTGAGAATTTTATGGATTTAGTCCATGAACTTTAAATCCTAGATCCGTCTCTAATTTGGGGGTTCAAGCAAACACATTTTGCTGCATATATATTAGTAGAATGGCATCTGCCATGCTTGACATACAAACAAATTGCAAACAACAAACTTTGGCCTGCCTCTATGTGCCAAATTCTTAGGATTCATCTAATGAATATTACATCATATTTCTTAGTAAGAAAATATAAGCATAATGACATCCTTGATTTCATCAAAACCTTAACTATAAGGACAAAAACAATCTCATAGTCTAATGCCTCTAGCATAAGGTGTTGGTCACACTTTTTTAATCCGATGTTAAACAAACTCTTTGGTGGCAAGAAACGGACCTCGGCGGCCGAGGGGAGAACTAATCCATCCCCTGGCCGCCATGGTCGGCCCAAGTACGCCTCGTTCTGCATGCCAGAACGATCAGATAACCCTCCTCTAGGTCGTGTCGGTCCGCCTAAGTCAATATCGTTCTCCATGCCAGAACAGTCGGATAACCCTCCTCTAGGCCGCCACGGTCCGGCTAAGTTGACCTCGTTCTCCATGCCAGAACGGTCGGACAATCCTCCTCTCGGTAGCCATTATCCGCCTGAGTCGTCCCCGTTCTCCGTTCCAGGACGGTTGAATAATCCTTCTCTCGATCGCCACAGTCCACGTGAGCCGGCCTTCGTGCCAGGACGGTCAGATAATTCTACGCTCGGCCATCACGGTCCGCCTAAGTCGGCCTCGTTCTCCGTTCCAGGACGGTTGAATAATCCTCCTCTCAATCGCCACGGTCCACGTGAGCCGGCCTTTGTGCCAGGACAGTCGGATAATTATACGCTCGGCCGTCACGGTCCGCCTAAGTCGGCCTCGTTCTCCGTTCCTGGACGGTTGAATAATCCTCCTCTCGATAGCCACGGTCCACGTGAGCCGGCCTTCGTGCCAGGACGGTTGGATAATTCTACGCTCCGCTGTCACGGTCACCCTAAGTCGGCCTCGTTCTCCGTGCCAGGACGGTCGGAGATCCGATCGTCGTCGTCCTCAGCCTTAAAGATCATCCATGTAGGTGGGGTTGCTGAATACTACTACATGGCAACCCCTGCATCCAGAATTCTTAACAATTACCCATCTTTCATACTAGCCAAGCCTGAGGTATTCAGAAAACCATGGGATTCAGTAGTCCACAAAGATGAAATCCTCATCCCTGGCCAAAAATACTATGTTATACCAAAATGTACCTTAAAGAAACTAAGGAGAAGAATCAAGAAAAACAATCATTCATTCATTTCACAATCCTCAAAAGATTCAACCAAGTCACAACACATTATAAGTATTATCAAGACTAAGACATCTAGTGATAAAAATAATGCGCGAAATCGTCGTGTGAGGTTCTTTGGGATTGATTGTAACCAAGATTCATCATGTTCAGTTTCATTAGAGATGATCAACAAGGAAAATGAAGAGGAACATTGTGGGAAAATCAAGGCTAATAGGAATGTATCAACATGGAAACCAACACTTGCTATGATAAATGAGAAGTGACAAGTACACTATACATACTAATGAATAAAAAGACTTGGTTTTAACTTGTAGTCTTTGTTTGACTTATAGGTCACAGGTTCGAGCAGGTGAAACAACTATTAACATTCGCATTAAGTAGTCTGTCTACGTCACACCCCTTGAGATGTGACCCTTCCTCTGACTCTACGTGAACGTCTTTGTGCACCATATTAACCAAACTCGAAGATTATTATTATCAACTCTGTTTATTATTGATGTAGTTCATATGTGAAATAATCTTGATTTTGAATTTTAGTGCATAATGCATATTATAAACTCATATTAAGTGGCAATTTCAGATGTTGTAATTGGGAATGATAAGGAGAGAAAATGAGTCAACATTATCCTTTACTATTTGAATAGAAGAAAATAACTTAGGTATAAATATAAAACTCTCTTGTAAAATAACATTTAGTGGGGTGAATTCCAGAATTTGATAATCAAATATATTTTTCGGAGTTCAACTTAATTTAAGAAAAAAAGTAATTTTAGATATATAAATACATTTTAAAATACAAACATGTAAGGAAAGAAGCCAGCGAGAGAGTTACTTTATTCAAATATATGTCAATCACATGTGGATACAATGTATATGAAAACAAATTACACATCATTTGACCCTGTATTATATTCAATATAAATATATCTAAGCAAATAAAATATGGTATGAAAAATATTTTGTTGAATTATTGTATTCTAATGTAATTATAACCTAAGCTAGCTAGATTTGTATTATTTCCTCTTTATTTCAATTTTCATAATTATTTATCCACCCCACCCCCCACCCCCAC